>NC_136002.1:2650000-2735000 GCF_048128805.1 Centroberyx gerrardi
GCATGTTGAAAATACATCTTTTAAAGTTTTAGTCTAAGATCTTCTCAATATACATTTTAAGTGAAAAAGAACAGCCCTTTGTTAGAATAAAAATAAACTGCCACAGTGGTTATTGCTTTGCATTATACTGTTTGGATTAAAAGGAAAAGACAGTAGTGAATTTCACTTATGAAATACAGTATGTTAATGCCCAAGAAAAGTGTGGTCTACTGCCCACTGAGAGGCACTAAAGAGAATGATTGGTTTGTTAGGAAGAAAGTCGCACTTTGACCAATTCTGCAGGGAAAACCTGTTGGCCATTATTACAGTTTTGTTGAACATTCACACTTAATTACCAATCAACCAGGGCTGAAAGTTGGAAATCTTGACTTTGCACTGCAAAAGTCTAACTCAGTTATAATATGGGATTTAAAGTATATATGCAAAAAGTCTACACACCCTTCCAAATGTTCTTGTTTTTATTGCCTTGATGCCTGAAATGAAAGCAAAAGGTTAAAACAAAAGGCTACTAATTTCTGACTGTATTAAAATGGAACACTAAACCTCCTATGTCAACTTTTAAATGCTTTGTTGAAAAAAGTCATTTTAGAAAAATTACTGCTCCAATTTGGTTTTGATATTGTTGTCAAAGTTCTTTGTTGTGTATGGGCTAAATCCTTTGAAGATGTTTGCTAGCTGGCCTTGCTAAGCCTAATAAAAACGCTGATGTTAGTTGGACCCAAAGTTGCAACTTAGTTCTAAGCTGATATTCTTGGTCCATTTTTCATTTTTGAGGCTTGGCCAGTAGTGCGAGTACCGTTATTTTGTTGTTAATGGCTTTGTTGGCCTGGATTTGCTAACAAATATAAGTTAAACTGCAGCCTGTCATCCAGCAGAGAACCTCTCCCTTTGCATCCTGTCTGTGATCTCTCTGCCCACAGCAGACCACAAATGTGGGTGAGAACACATGACCTTAACTAGGAATGCGATAACCTGAAAGCAAATCATTCCATTTCCACTCCTAAGGACAGTGAAAAGAAATGTCCTTGTCAAAGAACCATAACTTAACTAGCACTAACCTAGTTTTCACTTGTTAATACATTGCCAGATATGAGTACCCGTTTCTGTTGGTTACTGTATCGAAATTAAAGTTGAAACAGTCTGATTTGATGGGTTTTCATTTGAGGTCTCAAGGCAATAAAAACATGTACATTTGAAAAGGTGTGTAGTCTTTTGATATCCACTGTACATAAGACGGAAAATAATGGAACATACCATAATCGGTTTATCTGAAAATTAAGCTTCATTCTCACCCAGATCACCACCTGTATGACAGCCTACCCTCTGGAAGACTTACCCCCGGCAATTAACCTCCTCAACCAGCCCTCCTAATTCATTTACAGCCCACAGTGTAAACACGCTACAACTGGACTGTCTCTTTTCCTTTTCTTTTCTTTCTTACTTTCTTCTTTTTTTTGCAATTTCACTCACACTACTTTCTTTCTTTCCTTCTTTTCATGCAGATTCTACTTCTTGATGTCCTCACCTTTCTTTTTCTTTGCTTTGTACTTTTTTATGTTTTTCATTTCTTTTTTTACACACACATAGTTAATGCATTCATGCATGCATACACACACAATCCTACTTCTATAATCATGACATCTATTATCTTTGTGTGTTTTCTTTAGTGTTTGTACCTTTATTTGTACACCTAAAAACTTGTGAATTCTTATGTATACTCTGTCTTAGTGTACTTCTATTGATGTGTTTTTCTTGGGCCTTCCTAATATACCTGTGATTGGCTCTTAGCCAATTTGGTTTAGACAGATGGTTTCACTTAACTTAAGTAGACCACACCCTATATATGAAGAAAGAAAAGCCAGCACTCTTAATGTCCTTCTATCATATATTTGAATGGGCAGCTATAGAGCACAAACGACGGACGCGTTTCAGCAATAAGCCATCATCAGCGTTGTGTTGCTCCAAGCGGAAGTGACACTTAAATACATACACGCATACAGTTCAATTAATTATACAATCAATGTGGAAAATACCTTCTCAAAGAGTCACTATCAAAGATAAATCGACGTGCCAGGTTCCCCCACTCAGTACGGACAACTCCAGGAATACACAATCCACAGCATAGACATAACACTTAAGAAAAAATAATGATAAATATCAAGAAAAATGCAATATAAGAATGGAAGAATAAAAAATATATATAGCTAAATGTCTCTGCACATATCTCACAAATTGTAATCATTTCAAAAAACAGGTCCTCTACACAGAAAATGGAAATGAAGGGAGGCTAAATCTTCCCTTGTACAGGAAAAAGATATAACCCTTCTGACACTAAACAACTGCACATACAATTGGCCAATAGAACATGCAGTCAGCTGCCGCAGGCCAATATGCCCAAACAGCCTGGGCTCTCCTTAAAGTAGGGAGTAGAGCCACTAATTAATCGCCACCCTCCACGTGTCCTAAGACATATGAGCCCGACAACAAAGTAGAAGGACTGAGTGCAGCACATATCAATACACAACAAGGAAAAAACTTTAAATATGTATTCAAAAACAATTTCACAAATCCAAGTTCAGACAATTTCAGAGAAAACACCCTAATAATAATTCCTCATTCAGACCTTTAGGGTGTTCAGTTTGTAGAGTATGTATCCAAAACGCCTCTCTCTGCAAAAGTGTCTTATCCCTATCACCCCCTCTTTTCAAAGGTCTGACTTCTTCTATACCTTGGAACCTCAAGGAACACACGTCATGGCCTGCTGAGTTAAAGTGTCTCGCTACTGAGGACTTCTCATCCCTATTCCTAATATTACTTTTATGCTCAGATATCCGGGTTTTTAGTTCTCTTTTAGTTTTGCCAACATAGCACATCCCACATGGGCATTTCAAAAGGTAAACCACATGTTTTGTCTTACAAGAAATCCTACTCTTAATAAAAAACTTTTTGCCAGAGTGTGGATGTACAAAAGACTCTCCTCTGATCATAGCATTACACTGAACACAATTGGAACATGGGAAATTACCATTGGGTAAATTGGATAAGAAATGTTGAGGACGTATGTAACAGTCAGCTCTAACTAGTGTATCCCTTAAGTTTCTAGCTCGTTTGTGGGCAAAAATAGGAGCATTCTTAAAAACATGACCTATGTGGGGATCACTAGATAGGATGTGCCAGTGCTTCTTAACACACTTTTTAATTTCATGAGAAATGGGGGAAAAGGTGGTAGCACACACAATATTGAAGTCCCCTGAGTTAGAGGGTTTATGAGTTAAAAGGTTCTTTCTGTCAATATTTCTTACTCTCTGCAGACAATCATCTAGGACTCTGTTGTCATAGCCCTTAGACCTAAACCGTGTGCATAACTCAGCAGCTTGTTCCTCAAAAGCGTTCTCAGTACTACAAATTCTCTTAATTCTCAACAACTGACTATAGGGCAAACCCTTTTTAAGACCAGGGGGATGATAGCTAGCATAATCCAAAAAACTGTTACCATTAGTTTTCTTTCTATATACCTTGGTCTTCAACTGTTCTGCTTTGTTCACCAGTACATCTAGAAAAGCCACAGATTCTTGACTATACTCTAATGAAAATTTTATAGAAGGCATTCTAGAGTTAATGTAAATTTTGAACTCCTCCAGTTGATCAAGTGTCCCCGTAAAAATAAAGAAGACATCATCAATAAAGCGGAACCAACATTTCAACAACGAAAAGAAAGGATTATTGTGGTACACAAACTCTTCTTCAAATTTGCCCATAAATAAATTGGCATAATTAGGAGAACATGGACTTCCCATAGCTGCCCATTCAAATATATGATAAAAGGACATTAAGAGTGCTGGCTTTTCTTTCTTCATGTATTAATCTTTGGCCGTGCACCTAAGGAGGATTTTTTTGACCGAGTTGTGCTCGCATTTGGCGGAGTTCACACCCTATATATACCTGTTTGTTTGCTGGGCGTGACACCCTGATGAAGGCCTATGTGGCTGCAACACTTAGGTCACCAGCTATTTTAATGTTTTAGCCCAACTTAAAGGTTTTTTTTTTTAAATAACCAAATCCACTTGAGTGCCTTGGACCTCCTTTTTTACCATTGAGATTTTTACATAATTTGTTCTTATGGCAATTTATCCTTATTGAAATAAACAGGGCGATACTTTTTCTTTAAATAAATGCTTTCTAAAATTATTTTGTAGCCCAAAAGGTGGGTGAACTCTTAACAATGTAGTGGCACCTAGATCCTGTTATCAACTCACCATTTTGATGCCTAACATCTAAGCACCTGCATGTGGCAATCAACATCTACCTCTCTCTCATTGTATAGACGCAAGACCAGTCTCTTCATATAAGGATTATTAGCATCAGCCTCAAATCCTAAGACGTGAGAACGGCGGACTGATGATTCAACCCTAAAGGTTGCACTGCTCCCTTTGACAGTCTTCAGGAAGAACAAAGCCTTGTGTCCACCATCCCCAATTTCGCCTGGAACATCCTACAGAAATACAAAAAACACGTAGGAAACCGGGATGAGAGAGGAGGAAAATGCCAGCCATGGGAAAGAAACATAGCCAGGAACGGACAGAGGAGATTGGTCGAATTCACTAGTTTCACTACATGTAATGAAACTGGTAGATTAACCACGTTTTGTAGTAGCTTGGTGGTTGAACTACTGCATTCAAATTTGGATAGTGCTTTTGTTACTTTTTTGTCATTTTGAGTGTAACCTACTGCAACTACCAACATTTTTTATAAAGGAAAAGAAGGGATTTGGACAAGGGAATTTGACAGTAGCCTACATTTAATCCTTTTATGCTTGTACTACCAAGGTGCTATGGTTCAGCACCATGGACAGCGCATAATATCTCTCTTGCTCTCTCTCTGCTCTACAGGCAAACTTTTTCAATATGGCAACTAGGGTTGGGTACCGAAACCCAGTACCACTATGGCACCGGTTCCTGTATGACCGGACCGGGACCGAATTGTATCACAGATGTCGTTGCCTCATTTCGGTGCCATACCTGAGCTGGCGATTGAAATATCCACCCTCCGGTGCTCTGAAACCACCACACGCGTCTTCATTAACGTTATCGTTTGGAGCGCACCGCTTGAAATCGACTCTCTTCCTCTGTATGACGTGCCTGTCGCTTTCCTCTCCCGTGCGACTCGCCTTCCAACTTTTGGTCGAATATTCTACACTTTCCAGTATTTTATTTTATGTCTTGAGGTGCATTAAAAGCTGTTTGTGTGGTGTCATGTACCAAAAACACTCTCAATCCATTTTTACACGTTCAATTTCCAGCATCTCTCTGAGCCTTGCAAAGAACAGGCTGTTTCTGTTGCTGTGTCTGTTTAAGGCTCATTAATATTAACAACCCTCTGTTCTGATTGGCTAACCGTTTCAAGAGTGAAACGTGAGACACCGCAGAACAGGCAGCGACAGGTAGGGAAAACTCTCCGGTAATAAACAATGACAATCGCTCAACTGCTTTGAAAAAAAACACTTTGTCAGTCTATTATTTCTTACAAAAATGATAATGAGCGAACCTTTGTGACGCCACAAAGTTACGGAAATCCAAACAGCTCGTTTAGAGGCTCACTTTTCTAATATGGATTGTGTGGATTTAGTTGGCTACCGTGCGTTTTGATACTTTTACAGTGTTTAGATAGACCATCCAACTCTTTATAATCAAAGAGGCAAGGGAAATCCTGTTTTACACCATATGGGACCTTTCATTTATTTTGGCAGGGAAATATATTCATACTGGTAGCTTGTAAAACTAGACTTTACAAGTATCTTCTAGACAAATTCCTCATGCATGATGTGGAGGACAGTTCACCAACGGCCACGCCACCCTCAGTCATCAAAGGAAAAATCCACCCTCACATGCTCTTACCACTGTTAGATATCATCAATCTGTGATGTTCAATGCATTCCAGGAGTTCTTTTATGACAAGTGTTGTGGTGTTTTCCTCAACCTGCCTCGTCTTCATCTACTTTAGTCGGTAGAGAAATTGGTATCTCTGCCTCAGCCTTCTACGACGGATTGTATGACAGTTGAGGGTCAGTGCAAAATGGTGAATCTATAAATAAGCTCTTGCTCTTTGATTCTGAGGGACTGACACCAAAATCTGACAGTTAGCACTGATGTTCTCAATTGCTGAAATTTTTTGTTATTAAACTCCATTACGTTTGGCCAATTATCCATGGGAATAAGAACAAGCACAGATCCTGTACAGACCACGGCGCGTGTGTTCAGTTAAATTCAGTTCAATTCAATTCAATACAATGCACTGAAGCACTGCGACACAGTTATTGGTTAAATAATTCCACTAACGTTACTTAAATACCACAAGGTGGGCTATACGTTACCTGCCGTTAATGTTTCTAGGGCAGCAGGAGACATGTTATCGGGTTACTGTTTACAAATCCCGTTGGTAACAAAGGCGAGTTTAGCAAATGGTGGAATGTTTCACTTTGTTTTCACACCAGGAGACTCTGTTGAACCGAGTACAATGCTCTGGCCTGCTGTCTGTACATCTCCAAATGACAAACATGACGTTATGTGACATCAGGCGCATTAGAAATCGATTTTGATCAATTTCTCTACATTGACCAACTTTTGATTTTGTGCTTCTGTATGGGAAACACTGCATCTCTTAGTCAAACACGCCCTCTAGAGGCCATCTCACAAAGCGCATCATCTCACTAAGCGTTACCTGACTGACTGACTGACCTGAATTTGCCTCACGATGCCCTTGGTTGCGCGCTGCGCCATGGGGAAAAAACACCACCAAACGACAAAATTGACCCAGAATGCACGGTACATCACCAACAGCAATTTTTTGACAGTGTTCACGTGTTTTAGGATGGATTTTTCTTTAAAGCTCAGACTGAACAGCTTTAGTATACAGTCTAGTGGAAAATAAAGAGACATACATTTACAGGTCTTCAAAAGTACCCTGCTGAAAAACTGCTGTTTTTGAATGACTATGTATACTCACCAGTGTCTCTGCACAAATTTCACCCGTCTCACTGCAGCATACCACTTTCTTGCTGCTATCTTTTGTGGTGAAGAGTGTGACTGCCTTCCCTTTACATGGTTCGTTTGCATTGTAGAATTGGACGCTGAACTTGCAGCCTACAAAGGAAATGGAGGACAAGCAAGGGAAAAAGTAGCATGTAAGAGAAGATAAACATTCCATGATAAGAAAAATAAGTTAAAATATATAAATATAAATATATAAAATATATATATAAAATATAAAAATATGATAATGAGTCAAATCTTCTACAGTGGCACTCCTCAGTCCTCATAGGCTCTTACTCTACATAGGAAAGACACATCTAGCATACAATCAGCTCCGTAAGTTTTTTCTCCTTTAGGGCAGTGCTGTTGGGCAGCAGCATCCTCAACTTCTTCACTACAACCGTTAGCAACCCCGTGATCAGTACTCACGCCACGTGCACATCACCAGTTCTCATCCTTCCTCACAACAGCATTGGCTGCTATGGGAAGTGCACAGCAAAAAGCAGTTCCTCTATTGTTCAGTTCATGCCCACACCATGATGGCAAGTCAATTTAAAGAGACAGGTGAGATTAGCAGAAAATAGTAAATTAAGAAGCCTGTAATCGGTATTCTAGCTGTTGTCAATCATGAATCCAACTGAATACTGGGCACCTAATTGGTTTTAGTACTACTATAGGCTAACCTATGTATGAACATGAAGCAGCCAGGAAGAATGTAGAAGCTGCAAAACCCATCCATAAAAAGCAAAATGATATAATCCTTTAAACATTAATTTGATTTTTTAATGGCCCATACTCATGTAAAACCATTTGCAGAGTGCAGTTGCCTTGCCTTCGGCCTTGATTCTGTGCATCAACATTATCAGTACTCACGCCACATGCACATCACTAATTTTCATCCTCACAACAGCGTTGGTTGCTATGGGAAGAGTGCATGGCAAAAAGCAGCCCCTCTATTGCCGATATTATTTTAGATAATTTGTAGTTTTCATGCACAGTGCCTTCACAGTATTTTTTAAAATCATGATCACAAATACCCCAAAATATTTATTTAATACGCAATTTTTTTCAAAATGTTAGCTGTGGACCATTGTAAATCAGTGAGGATGATGTACGTAAGCTGTTAGCATGAGGCGTGGATACCGATAATGGGGGAAAGTTAGCTACCGCCTGTATTGAAAAGGTTTAGGATACTGCTGCCCAACAGCGCCACCCTAAGTAAGACAAAGCTAATTTTATGGGCTTTTCACACATCACATCACATTATAGCCTGGGGCCAAGTGCTTCCCTAGGCTAACACACATTTCACACAGGCCAATTGCAAAGTAGAATAACCCCGACTTTTGCCCAGGGCTAGCTGACCCTGCAGGGTTATCCCCAACTTTTCACAGTTATCCCCAGAAAAGAATATAAAAACAGGATTATTTGTTGGCTGTGTGAAAAGGGTTAGAAGACTTTGCTTTGCATTATACTATTGTGACAGCAGTCAAAAACAAAAAGAACAACATGTCAAAGAGATGGACGCTGGCAGTTATTTTTAAGTTTATGGACGAAAAATCTGCCCAGATAGACTGGATGGGACCTGCCACAGTTACATAATTGTTGCTAGTTAGAAAGCTGTGGAGGAGCACATAACGGTAGTTGTGTGTCATTCATGTTAACAAAGGTCGCGTGTACCTTCGGACATGTAAGCCCTGGACTAAGAAGAATGCTGTGTGAATCATTAGCCCTAGGCTAAGACTTGGCCATGGGTTAAATATCTGTGTGAAAAGGGGTTAAGACACAGCACACGCTTAACCCTAGGCTAAGCGTGTGCTGTGTGAAAAGCCCTACAGTCTTTGTAGGTGGCATATCCCTTTAAATGTAAAATGAAACCAACTATGGGGGTTTGTGCAGAGAATAGAATCTTTAACTGCATACAAAAAGCGACTACATCACTGAATATTATTTTAATCCAAATACGTTTGGCATCCTGAAATTGGGCTACAATACACAAAAAAGGCTCTAGTTCTCAAAGCTCTCACCAAATATAACTAGAAATAACCTTAAATTGAAGCTGACAGTCTATACTTTAAGATCATCAACACTGTACTAAATGACACGCTCACCAATAAAGCCTAAATTAAAGACAAAATATCAGCGACTCACTGTACAAATACATATGAAACTCAGTGTATATTGGTGCATCTTACCATATTCACTTTGTTGCTGTTTAGGTAAGCCTTTAAATAGTAGGTTGCCTTCATTATCCATAACCAGAAAGTTGTCCCTGTTTTTGATCCAATTTATGGAGCTGTCCGATCTTTTGAAAGAGTCTGACTCAATTCCTGCATATTTGAAAGAAACATGTCATATAACCATAGTCATTTCATGTACCTACAAATACTACTTGTCTATCCCATTACATAGGATGAAGGGATAAAGACTGAGGTGAAAGTGAGGTAATTAAGACATGTAGTGCCTATTCAAATAAATGACTCAAGAATTATATTACCTGTATTGTCCACTTTACATACGTAGGGCATTGGAAAACAAGAGCAAATCATTTTATTAGTTTCAGTCTCTAAGTACAAAATTATAGAAAAGACCTCATGAACTTGTTGAGAAAGGGTAAAGTATCTAATCAGTTTTACCTTGAAAATAGAATGCATCTTCGTGTGTATCCAAGAATGTAACAATGGAGCAGCTGCTGGTAGCCATCAGGTAGCCTACACCTGGTTATAAACAATTTTTTTAGTTATGGAATATATACCCAGAATATAACTGTGTCAACACTGTGTGAGGAGATAATAGCAGGGATAGAGAAACCTTCATACATTCTCTGATTGGGACAATTTCTAATTCATTAAACTACAATGATATTATTCCTCATTTTCCTGGGGGATCTGTCAAGGAACCCTGGAGGTTATGGAACACTGTTACAGCAAAGATGTGACAGAGGGGGTGCCACTGTTTAAATACATAACTTTGAAGTAAAATATATCCCAAATATACATTTATCATATCATGCCATTCATCTGCTCATTTTGTACTTTCTTTGGTGCATGAGAGATTGAACTTTGTGTTACGACTTGAGTACTAGAGGTCTGTAATGTTGACACTTCCCTAGGTATTTTATATTGGAGTACTTGGGTTTATGTGGACCCTATGATTTAAAAGTGACACATGAATTCAGTGGTAAGCCCTTTCCATCCACCTTCCACCTCACCCTTGCAGCTTCAGCTCCCTCTGTAAAGAAATGGTAACAATGATGTAATGATTTTGGACTAATATTCACAGTTTCAAGGTATTAGGCCTACTTTACAGCAGTGTCCACAGTTGCATCACACCAAATGACATTTAAAAAATATGTCAGTTTAATGCTGCTTTGCTTATCAGCAAACAATACATACCTGGTAGAACATGACTCAGGACATTTTACTAATTGTTAGGGTCCACTCGACATTAATCCAATCAGCACTTCTTTCAATAAAATTTCTACTTTTATATTAGGTCCGCCTTATTCCCATAATCTTACACAGTGGTGAACTTCTAAAACATTTTTAAAAGAGATCGAAATGCTGCTTGGTGGATTATCTAGATTCTTAATTTGCCAGAATAAATAGACTGTAAATCATGTTTTATGAGGTGTGTATGTTTGCTGATAAGCAAGTAGCCTAAATATTAAAACGTAAGATTTTTGAATGGAGTTTGATATCTTCATACAAGAGAGAACGACACGTTTGGCCAGAACACTTAAGAGTAAAGATTAGCTGCATATATAGGCTTTATACAGCTAGCTGGTTGACAATCATGGTATTTATTACAATTTTAGGAATGCTCTTCTAAATTTCTATACATTTCATCATTACTTTTCACATTTGTCTTGTCAATGGAAAGAGCAGGGAACCACAGAGCAGGAAGCAGCAGCTGCTGCTGCTACACAGGTGAAGAGTAACTTCCTGGGATGACTAAAGTAAAGAGGTTTTAATATTCTGCTTTCTGTTCAGCCATCTACAGTCAGGCTAAATACAATTAACTGGTTGACAGTCAAAGCATTTTATTGCAATTATAGGGAAATGTTTACTCTAGATTCAGCCATTGCTTTGCATTTATGGTATTTCCTGCACTGGGAGCAGAGACAAAGGACGGGGAGCCGCCCTGGAGCCGGTTACAACATCACTTTGACACTTATTGCTTAATTCACTCACCTGGGATTGCAACTCCGGTCTCTGGCGTGGCCTAGCGTATACTTTACCAACAGAGCTAAACCTTTAATTCTGGGACCAACCGACGTCATATTAGCAGCAGGTCGCAGCTAAAAGTCAAATGTCTCATTCTGTAAAGCTAGTTAAAAAAAAGTTTTGAACCAAATCTGTCCCCTCGCTTCTCATATGCGCCTCCGCCCCTGCCCCCCAAAAATTGCGCTTCGTTCAACATACATTAATAATACTTAGACGAACTGCAAATCGCTCAAAACGTGACTGCCCGTCTGCACCGTAGATCTCTTTTCCTCATCATACGCTAGTTCGACAACACAGCTATTACATTAATATGGTCGATTAAAACCAACGCCAGGGTGTCTTCCTACCTCCGGTAACGTTATTTCGTTCCCGTTCCTTTGTATGACAGCGAGCCCGACTTCACATAAAACAAGACTTCTGGCCACAAACTGGCCACAAAGTAAAACCCTTCACGATGTAGAGCCCCCCCATGAAAGATTAAGATGGCAAATATTCTAATCTAATGAGAGGATACTTGACCTACACTAGAGTCTGCAATTTACTAAGTTAGGTTTTTCTGGGTATCACAGAAGTTGCTATCAGTAGGCCTAACTGTTAGCTGGGTCACATTTTTTTTTAGCTAACCATAGCTAATTCTTCACTGTGGGGAAGCTAGCAATACCAACTTAACACTGCTAGCGTGAGAAAGATATTTTTTTCTGACCGTTTCCCTATTCTCTAGCTATTGCCATAGCCGGTATGGATGTCTTTGCCATCAACCAAGGGAGAATTAACTATAACGTTGTTGATTTTAGCTAATATTAACACTTTACCTTGTTGTCAGACCTGTCGCTCTCGTGACCGATGCTCTTCGCTGCTTGACTTGAATGAGGTAAGCGAGGAGAGGAGAGGAGAGGAGAAGAGATGAGACGAGATGAGATGAGAGAAGGGGAAGACCCGGGAAGACCCTATAGGACCCGCATACATGTGCGCAGGGCGGAGCGCGCTGCCGCCCACACAATATCTAGCTGACGTTACTAGACAGATACCATTTTCAGCAAAAATTACATTCGTTTTTAAATATTTTGGGCATGGCCGGCCGATAAGCTTACCGTGGCGCTGTAATGGAAACATAAAAAAGTATGTTAGTGAAAATAAAGAATAGGTACAGTTACGGAGGAATCTGCTAAATGAAAATACAATGTGTTTTTCTTTGTCTTTTCACAGAATATCTTCACAGCCAAATTGGTTTATGCAAGATGCCATATAGCCTACATGTCTGCCAAAATGATACATTCTCAAACACCAAACTTACACCAGACAACACGAAAGGATCTCTATTGCCTTATAAAAGGCTATTTAAATCAATTTGAGTGGCGCACATGTACCTATATTCTTGATATAGATTAAAAAACAACAGACTTTTATAAGGTAGTAGACACCCTTCCTTGTAAGGTTGGTGTTTGAGAAATTCTGAACTTTGACTTATATATGGCAAGCAAAGCGCATCTCCAATCTCAGGTATTCTGAATGACTTGAACTTTGGAACTGCGGTATTATAATAGTCTGGTTAAAGTAGACTTTTATAAGATAGTCATCTTCATAAGATAGTCAAGATTTCATTTTTGGCTGTCCATCTTGCATCATATGCAAAGCCCTATATGGCTATTACTATTAATATATAAGATGAGATAGCACTTTATTAATCCCCTTGGGGAAATTCAGGATGCTGAAAAGATATGCTGAGAAAATGGCATTTCTATCTATTTAACAGTTCTATTTAACAATGTTTAATGATTCCACTCAGTACTTTGAAATTATTTGTTTACTATTCTGTACGCTCTGATACACGAATATTCTTTTTTTTCCAGTAGTGACACATTTAACACTTTAATTTTGAAGGCAAACTGTCCTTTTTCCTCTCATGTTGTAGCAACAACTTCTTCCTGCTGTTGGAGCCTTCCGCCACCAGAGGGCGCAAACGACCATGGCACCGGAGTGTGAGCCTACAATTGAAGAATGTGTGGATGGCATCAAATAAATATTTAAATGTAAGTAAGGTCAAAGAAATTCCCTTAAAAATCATCTAGAAATAATATCTTGCTAACCACAACGTAAAAGAGCTAAAGAAAAATAAATATTAGTGTAAATTATACCTTATGTGACAGCCACCTAAAAACCCTGTTTTTGATTTCTATGAGTGTAATAAGAGTTGAGTTCACTGAGTTGATATTTTTAATGACTAAATTTGATCAGTTTACAGATATCCCTCTGTTCTCAATATTCTGTTAGGATACTGAACAATATCTGAATACCTTCCTAAACTCTTCCAAGGAGGAAAGCTGTGAAATTGATAAATATTCTCCTCTTGTAATTATGTGGCATAGCCCTAGCTATGTTGAATGCATTCTGTGTATACCGGTGTTTCTGAGAAACACCGGTATACATACATATACGGTGGTTCTGAGAAAACCACAAATATACAAACAGAGAGAGAGGCGTATGTTCTTCCTGCTTTCACTGTTACAGTCTGGGAATGTCGAAATCCAAAGCAAGTAGGGGAGAGTGGGGTCAAGTTGAACACCGGGGTAAGTGACCACCCACCAATTTCAGTCATTCATGGAGAATCGTTCTCCCTCTGCTGTGCCTTTCCCAGATCAAATTAGCTGAAGCCCACTTAGTCATCTTCCTCATTACAGGAAGAGTTCTTGGCGTAATGCGGTTGGCCTCAAGTGAGCACACTGTAAAATCTTTGTGGCAGCTCTGCCCTGCTTCGTGAGACAAGTTTTACCCAAGGATCCACACCGCCATCAGGAAGGGGCATGATTCTAAAGCCAAGAGGAGGAGAATGTTGCAGCAGTGGCCAGACCCACACACTAATGCAAATCTAATTCTGGTAAAAGCAGTGACTTAATCACTTCCAGTTTGGCTACAATATATAGATTTGATGTGACTGAAAGGTTCTTTATTATCAGGTCTCCCTCACTGTGATGGACTGTGGCCCACCTCATTTCACAGTGGTTATACTCAAAACCAGTGTTGGGCAAGTTACTCTGAAAATGTAATCAATTACTCTTTACAACACATTGCTGTGTTGCGTATCAGATGCTTTGATAAATTAGATGTTGTGTTTTTCACTGTGGAAAGAGTTTTGCTGCCCACACAAAGTTTACATCGGAGCATAATGTGCTCCGATGTGTATCAATAATGAATTGCCTGAGATCAATTCAAAGTAATATGAAAACTTCCAGCTGCTGAAAGTCTGCGTCTCACCCTCACCCTCCATCTTTTGTTTTGCTTTTTTAGCTAGTAGCCAACGTAAACCTGCCCATGCATGTGCCCTTTTCACAAACATGGCTGCCGTACTTCCGCAGGGTGGTCCTCACCATTGCCAGCAATGTTAAAAAGCCAACTTTCTATTGTCCATAACTCGTCTGTGATCACTTATTTTATGTTTCAACATAATGTATAACACAATACAGGTGTTGTCATTGACATATCTTTCTATTTCTGTTGTCAGACGACTGTGCAACTATAAAAAAAAGTGATTTGATCGAGGGTCACAAAATGCTAAAGACATTAGCGTTAGCCTTGGTTAGCCAGTTAGCATTTTGTGACTGGATCACAGTTACTTGCGCAGTCGTCTGACAACAGGAACAGAAAGATATGTCAGTGACAACATCTGTATTGTGTTATACATTATGTTGAAACACAAAGTAAGTGATTACAGGTAGAATTATGGGCGACAGAAAGTTGTTTTTTAACATTGCTGGCAATGGTGAGAACCGAGTTATACCCTGGGGAAGTACGGCAGCCATGTTTGTGAAAAGGGCCTCTAGACAACAACTCGCTGAGTGCTCAGTGCAGCGTCTTACAGGCAAATCTATAGCAAACACCTCTTATTCAGTAAGTTAATACTGTTTGTCTTGCAGATATTTTGACCGAGCATGTCTTGGAGACATGTGCATAAGCAGTCCAGCTGTTGTAGGCTTCACTTGTCTAACAGACCACAACTAAGCAATTCATTTGTCTGCAAGATGCTGCAGATTGCTTAGTTGCGGTCTGTTAGACAGTAAAGGCAGTAAACAGCTGGACTTTGCCATTGCTTATGGAGTTGTTTCCAAGACATGCTAGGTCAAAATATGTCTGCAAGGCAAACAGTATTAATTTACTGAATAAGAAATGTTGGCTATAGATTTGTCTGTAAGACGCACTCAAATTGGAGGAGTCATTGGGGAGGAGCTTGGTGAAACATGGGTCCCACCCAGTTGTCTGACAGACAGTGACGGGGCCCAACACACAAGACTGAAGGGGGGTTCAAAGGAGAGAAAAGAAAAGACTGAAGGAGGGTTAAGGTTTAAGTAACGCAGTGATGGAGCATTACTGGGATTAGTAACTGTAATGTAATTACTGAATTTGAAATTGTAATCCCTTACACAGTAAAAAGTAATCACATTACCGCCCAACACTGCTCATAACCATGCAGTACACTTCCATTGTTTTTCTTTTTTTTAAAATGAAGATTACTCTTAGTAGAAACCCATGGTTGTGTGCAAAAAATGTTTTAACTTTTTTGTTTTTACTATTTGACTGTCTTCATAACCTAGTCTGAAAAACTCTTGAAATCCACCTATGAGTGAGGTGGACTTTGTGATGGGTCCTGAGGGAATACAGCACATGTATTGCAAGATGGACTGGATTCAGTCTTGGTCCTTACATGAGGGTGGCATGAAAAAAGCAAAGTATTACATCATCCTGCCCCGCATTTGACCTTAGCATGAAACTTCACATTTTTACTGTTGCGTCCAGATAGTGAAGACTTCCTTATCTTTGAACAGTCAAGCAATTGTCAAGCAGTGGTTAAACTCTGTCTGACTTCAATCATGGCTGATACAAACCATAAAACCAGTCACTGAGAAGTCAAGAAGTCACATATAGTGGCACTGTACTTGACCCGCTGCCACAAGTACATCCTATCAGGGCGTGAACCAGCTGTAGGTTCCTTTTTGTATAATTGACAGCTTAGATTGCAGTGTCACGATGTGTCTGATGGCTATATCCTATCATATGAACACTTTGCAATAAGACAATAGTAGCGGTGAATTAGGCGTGGGTTTCAGTAAATCTGTGTCCAAAAATATTTATGAATATGATTGAGTATAACCCATATTTCTTGTTAAAATATGAGTCAGTCATATATCCATTTACTGTAACGTTCATTCTACAGCCCAATGACATGCAAACTAGGAATGTATGCATTCACAGATTTATAGAATGACTGCATTCAGAGCTTTCCAGACTATCCCAGAAGAAGACATCAAGAGTCATGTTATGTTGGTAGGTCACAAATTTCACAGCTTTTATATGTAAGTGACCAAATAAAGAAATGATGACATTCTGGCATTTTGATTGGATTATTCAATTTGTGGGCAAGGCCTTGGTCATGGTGTAATCAATCAGTATGAGGGAAGGAACTCCAGAAGCAATGGCGGATTAATCTGTAAACACAGATCTTGCAATAGGAGCCATTTACAGCAAATGTAAAAGCTTTCATGAACTGGGTATATGGACTGAATCACTAGAGAGTAACAACAGACATTTGAAGACTAGGCTATTTCATGATTCATGTAATGATATCTAGTAAAATGATACATGGAATTGGAATGTGCTTCCTTACACTGAAGTTGTAAACATGCCACACTTCACCAAAAATAAAATCTTCAAGCAGCATTAAATTGTTGACTGCTAACCCAATAAGTTTGCTGTCAGCGTGCTGTACTGTAATGTGAAATGGGTAACACTGTAATGGAAAATCTTAGTGTTGGCATGTTGCCCTCAGCTAAAAAAGAAGGCCAAATATGAATGTTCTTGGTCCTCCTGTGTCCCTCCCAGTTCGGTTGTTGCAAACCAATCACACACCCTGAGGCGGGGGGGGGGGGGGGGGGGGGGGGGGGGGGGGGGTGGACTCTCATCCAATTTGAGGAAGAGAAAATAGCACAAGCAGAAGAAAAACAAACATGTGATAGCACCATTTTCACCTTAAGGGATTCGATGTTGCATGTTGTCCCACATTTACAAGGCTGGAATTGACCTAGGGTGTCCAACTGTATTCAAAGTGTTTTGTAATTTCTTGCAAACTCACCACTGGGCCCAACTCATTGCAGGTTCCTGGCCAAGCTACCCTGGGGCACGGGTGATTAAAGGGGACTTGGGATTTCCCAAGTGCGCTTCAACAATTGGAATGTACAATCATGCCCAAATGAGCCCAAAATAGAGTAAGAGGAAAAGGAATACACCTCTTGTGAACCCATAGACAAAATGACGTCACGTCCAGGCAAATGGTAATGATTTCTAATAAGAATGATCAGTGTAGCCCAAATGGCTGCAGAGCAGACTCCTTCACCAAACAGCCTTTAAATTATGTCCATGTTGGTGGCCATTCCAAACTACTGCCTTTCAGAAAAGTGTGTGCTTGTGCCATGTATATGCAAAAAGCATGTACAGAAGAGGGTATTCAACTTCTCGCCTAAGAAAGGGAGCAGGACAAAAGCCATGCAAGTCAAAGCCAGTGATTAATAATAAGAGAGGCGGGGCACTGTAGGTGAAGCAAGAGCACTGGTCCACACAGTGCTCATCAGGTTTGTTCCTTCACAAATCCCCCCCTGGTCATTTGCTTCCTTAACAGTTCCTCTTGTACAAAGTTCCAACTACACAGTCAACAATTCCAAGCACAAAGAATCCATTCAAAAGCCAATCTTGCTGGGGGTGGGGGGGGGGGGGGGGGGGGGGGTTGAGAGTCAGTCTGCCAAGCGAGAGCACCATCGCGGCTCTGAGCTCCAGAGAGACTGACAGTTACAAGCTGCTTCAGGTGTGTGTCATCCCCAAGATGATGATACTACTGATGATGATACTGACTGCCAACGACTTGGCCCAACCGCGACTCTACCTGCCAGAACTTCCTACCCCCTTGGGAGTGCTGGGGTGTCCTTGGCACAGGATGATACAGTCCCTCTTTATAGTAATAATAACCTTTAATGTTCTTTTCAGGGGCCAAACACACAGGTTCCAAAGCTATGGCCCGGTGAGCCATATTTCCCTCTTTTTGCCTGTGTCAGTAGATCTTTGTGAAGAGTTTTGCCTGGAGCGCTTCCTGCCACAGAGTCGTTATTTCTGTGATCCAAAGCCCTGGGGCGATAGTGGCGGAGCATTTCCCCCTATTCCACTTCTTTAGTTTCCCTTAAATAGTTTACAAGGGAGGCTGGATGTTCTGCTGATACAATGACATACATACAAGGATTTTGTAATGATGATGCCAGTGAACATTGCATGATTTACATGAATCACTAAGACTTTGGTTGGCATTCCCAACATTTTCTACTAGAAATGTCTTTATTAATCTCTGATAAATTGATGATAGACACATTTTTTTAAATGAATAATTAAAATAAACAGTTGTTTCACCTGAATTGAAATTAAATGTCCTGCTGTGCCAAGTCCTATATCTGAGCAACATATGGGCATTGGTGGGGATTGCCTAGCCTCTATATGACCTGAATATTTATGACAATGTACACAATATATACCCAGATTATTAATAGCAGACAATGTGCTGATTGTTGGTGACAAGAGACAGTTTGCAGTTTCAGTTATTTTTTCCCCCAACAACGTTCTTACAGCAGTTACAAACAACAGCCATAAGCGATTCTGGGCCCATCAGTCATGGTTATTTGGGAGTTTTTGGGTTCAACATGTCCTAAAATTTCCAATTCCCCTACAGGCAGCATTTAAAAAGAATTGAAACCAGCAGCATTAGCTTACAGTTGTAAACAGTGGTTACATTATTTTAAAGCTAGAATAAAGCTGCGGTTTGTTGGACAGTTTAGAAGACAAAACCCTGAAGTCATTCTTGAGTTAAGTAGGCCAATAACGGAAAGGCATAATGTCTAAGGATTGATATTGAACACAGTGTTACAAAGGCATATCAGTGAATGTTCCGCTATGAGAACATATAGTTCCTCCTCCTTCAAGGGATAGCAGCTCATCCTTCCTTATCACATCCTCATTTTCTTATCCTTATCAGTCATACTCGGGTCATTAAACAAGTGGCACATTACGGCTGTGTGTGTTTCACCTGACCGCCTGCTATTACAATTACATTAATCAAGTGTGGTACATGTGTAAAAGATTGGGTATTCTTTATCAGCCCCAAGGATTGCAATAAAAAAAAAGCAAAGGAATAATTTAAAAGTGATTACAATTCACAAAGGAATTGTGAATTCCTTTGTGAATTGGCACTATTATCAAATAGTAGTCAATATTTGGCACTATTATCAAATAGTGCCAAAATAAGGGGGCAAAAATACAGAGAAAGAAATGCATCAAGAAGGTAAGTGACATTGCATAGAGGAATGTTCAGTGTTGGCAAACCAGGGCTTTGACTTTGGAAACTCTTAAAATATTTCAGTTGTGCGAGATGTGTTCAATCTATAACATAAAATAATTAGGGGTCCAAGCAACACAGGTGCTGGACCCTGCACACATCATAATGTGGACGTCCTATATTATGGCAATTATGCTCCTAACCATTTGGCTGTGAAACACAAATGAATTTGATGGCGAAGACATGCAAACAACAAGTGAGGTATAATTCCTAAAGGCTTGAATGCTAGAGCAACCACATTTCATGCTTGGGAATTTCTCCTACTAAATTGCCTCAATCTCCACCAAATTTTACACACAACATATTTCACCTGCATACATCATCTTTGTATCACAGAATTTTGATACTTGTAACTGTTTGACACACAAAAGAAGCCTTCCTGTCTGCGAGGGGCCCTAAGTGTGTCAGACCAAATTTGGTCATGCTGAGTAGCACCACCATCAGGACAAACTGGCAACCATGACAATTGGCACCATTTCACCTGCAGCTGCGGGACTTTCAGCAAAATGTTCTATCTTTTAAATGTAGAACATTTCCAAAATGATGAATCAAGCTTATATTCTCACTTTCTACTGATTTGGCCCATGGGCTTGGACCCCACTAATGCCTGCTTGCAGCTACAGTGTATCTTAGTACTTTCAACACCCATGGCTGAATACATTTATGTGGTGTCAGTATCAATAACTCATTTGTGCCAAATATAGCTGTGTTTGCCCATCAAATGAATCTTGTAGAGAATGGTGTGATTGCTGCAGGGCATAAGTTGTTTTTGTGGGAATTTCCTCAACTTGTAGCAAGACAGCTGCAACAACTAGACTAGTAGAGCAAAATGACTTCATTATTTATACTGAAAGTCCAGTCATGGAAACACAAGCAGGCGCAGAGGCATGCCACTGGTCATCCATTTTCATGCTTGGTCACCCAAAATGTTAGGCTAATTAGTAAAGAATACTATCAGTATAAATTGTTATAAAGCTCTCTATGCTTGCATAAGGTGAAAACCCACTAGATCTTTTTTTTTTTTTTTTTTTTTTTAGCATTTTGACAGTCCAAATTCCAAGTTCCTTCTCTAAGTCAACCCAATAGCCTACATTTCCATGGCTTTTCCTAGTATTCTTCATCTCACTTAAAATTTTAAGAAAGGTCTATTTTCCGAAAAACATACTCCCTTGGGCTACGCTTTACATGCAGATCCACTTTCCACTGTGAAAATCACCTCTCATCTCATTAAGATTGCCAAAAATATGAACACAATTTTATAACATTATGTCTTTCAGTCACACATGTTCTTAAATGTTTCAAACAGTAGAAACAACTTCTAGATAGACTTCTGTTAATACTCTACTAATACTCTACTACTGTCTCCATAGTCTCTATATTATGTACATTACCTCTATTGTTTTATCTCAGTACCTCTTCTTTTTTATTATCTTATTGTACTTACTGTACTTGTTTTCCTTGGTACTGTCTGCCAGTTGCTGCTGTGGCACCTGAATTTCCCCAAGGGGATTAATAAAGTGCTATCTTATCTTATCTTACTCTGGTGCATTGTAAATGCAATTTTGTACATCTACCATGTACATTTCATGTCTAAATTGTGTGTTCAGCACTAGTTGTAGCACTGTAGAACAACCAAATAGGCAATAATGTCTACTAAAAAGAAAACACAGCAGAGCATTGGCACTGTGGGAAATGTTAGTGCCAAGTCATGAGTTTCTTTTCTCCTTAAAAATCATCAGACGCTTCACCTTTCCACCTTCTAATCCAGGGTGTGCAGTAAAGCGCCTCTCTCTCAGATGAAATACAGCAAGTGTCAAAATCACACGAAGAATGAAATGGCAAAATACACTAAGAAGCAGCTATCAAATAAACACAGGTTTAAATTTAAGCTGGGGTCTACATCTATTTAACTTGCTTAAATTTAACAGCATTTCAAGATTACTTCTATTTATGTTTATATAACCTCCACTTTTATTTGCAATAGGGCCAGTGCATTTCAAAAACAGATTTTGTGCATCCACTTTTATTGATAAAATAATTATTAATTTAATTATTAATTAATGTTTGCATATCTTGCATATAAAGTTTTTTATTGTTTCATCTTGCAAAACCAAGGAAACCACTGTAGCTTTAGATTTTTATTATTCTTTTTCATTTTAAATTTTTTTTTTTTTAGCGCTTTTTTATTCTTTTTTTATTACCTGTATCCAGATAACAACATGAACCACATGGCCTGTCCCTGGCCTCACAGTCAACCAGTTTTACTGATATGATATTGGTCTTTACAGCTGTAATCAATCCACACTCTGACGGTGGAACTTTCCCAAGCCAAAGCAGTGTAAATACTGTACAATTTATCTTAAGGTCGGTAGGGAATAGAAGTAGACAAACCTACTTTCATTCATTTGTAGGGCATTCATCCAATCAGACCGTGAAACACGGTCAGACTGGTTAACACCAGAAAGGCCAAGCTGCAGTCTCCTGACTGCTGTTTCAAATTTTAGACTTGAAATATCTCCGCTTTCAAAATGTCCCTTTATGACTTGCTCTAAACCCATTTTCTGTACAAGCCATTGTCATTAGATTTTCTAAATCATGCAAGGAAACGGCTGAGTGGTCTTAGGCGTACCATGTAAACATGAAGTTCTGGGTTTGAATCCGGCCCAGGACCTTCATCGCATATCATCCCCTCCTCTTTCCTTTCTCTCTCAACTCATCTCATAAAGGCAAAAATGCCCAAAAAATAATATTAAAAAAAAAATCATGCAAGGAAATAGTAGCTAGAATTATATTTACCCCCTTCAACTGACAGCTTATTGGCCTTCTCTTAGACCCCCAAAATCCACTGGTGTTTTCTAGTGTTAAAGGATATACTGTACTTTTAACTATTTCTGACTAGTTTGGAGAAAGTATCTATGCACATAAACACACAATCATCCACCAGGTGTAGTAGGCCCACCTGCTCTATGGAGGGATGACTAAACTCCTGCCCTCTGCTTCACCCTTACTACACGGCTCTGTTTGACTTGTATGTATCATGCGAGTTGATAGTTATCAAAGTGACAGCTGATAAGGCTCTTTGAGCTCATGCCTATAGACCACATACAATAAGGAGCATGTACTTGCGTCCTGGAAGATGATGTTCTGTCCTATCATGTAATATAACATTCCATTACAATTTACTTACTTAGTATACATTTGAGCATGTTTGATGTCCTTGCTGATTTATGGCTGAGTTCAGGTGATAATCTAAAGCAGAGCTGTAGTCATTAAAACCAGGACAAGACCAAGATCTGCCCTGGTTAGGACTCAGTTAAGACCTAGTCCAAGACCAAAAACAAAATAAAGTGAATCCAAGAAATGAATGTTTACTATAATGACATTCAATGATTTTCTATGGAATGTACACTACCAGTAAAAGTTTGGACACACCACATTTTTCTTTATTTTTACTATTTTTCACATTTTAGAATAATAGTAAAGACATCAAAACTATGAAATAACACAAATGGAATTATGCAGTGACCAATTTTAGATTCTTTAAACTAGCCGCCCTTTGCCTTGATGTAAAGGCAAAGGCTTTGGAAAGAAATTCATACATAGGCATCAACTTCTCTATTTATATTTGTCTAAGAAACTAATTTCAAGCATTTAAGCATAAGCCTTTCGATCAAAATGGCTTTAAGATAATGAACATAGTACCATTCAATCAGGTGGGTCTTTTGACTGGTAGTGTATATACTGAAAGAAGCACATAACACCAAGAATAAAAAAGTAACAGTAACTGCCTAATGTCCCACCATTTTCCTCATTTATATGCAAATATAGGCAGCAAGGTGCTCTGGGAAGGTAATCAGATCATCTACTCTCTAGGGGGAACCTGCGGTGTAATTATGACGCAGAATTAAGAATGTGTCTACACACAGACACACACACACACACACACACACACACACACACACACACACACACACACAGATGGAAACATGACAACATAATGTGTACCATGGTGGCAGGACATAAAATATTTGTCATAAAAAAATATCTGGCTTACTGATGATCTTCAAGTCAATTCTTTGTTCCTCAAACAATTTATTGATTTTGGCTTAGTCTTGTGGGAGAATGAGTTCTTTTCTTTTCCTATAAATCTGCTGCCATTAAGCCAACAGCCTGAAAGTGCCACAGAAAACTACCAACCAATACTAACTATGCCTACTTCTACAAAGGAAAAGGAAAATTGCACATTCAGATTTGAAATATGCAGCCAATCAAAAGCAAGAAGAGACATTCTAAAAGAATAAAAGGGGCATAAGAATTGTGATAAATTGAATTGTGATAATTGTAACAAGAGTAACATTTTTGAATGCTTTAAATAGGAGTTTTTTCATTGAAAAACAAATGGTTTGGTGTTCTAGGGATTTCCAATTTCAACTACTGTTGTGGAATTTAACCAAAAAGACTTATAATTATATATATATTATATATTATATATTCTTATATATAAGAATTATAATTACAGTAAAAATGTATTCAAAGGAATAAATCACAATGAAATAAGAATTACAACACATAAGCTTTTGCTGATCCTGAGCTGGAGCCTATCCCAGCATGCATTGGGTGAAAAGCAGAGAGACACAATGGACAGGGTTCCAGTCCATCACAGGGCTAACACAAATAGACAGACACTCACATTCATACCTATGGGCAATTTAGAGTTTCCAGTTTCAATTGAAACCAATATAAATGAAATTCTTCGGACAGTTCTATGGGCAATGTACAGTATGTGAACTGTATACTGTGACAAGGAGAAGATATCATCACTCCAAAAGGAAATTCCCAATCAGCAAGAAGTAATTTTGAATGCTTTAGTTATTCCACAAATAGGAGTTTTGCATTGAAAAAAAGGATAGTTTGTTTTTCTGGGAATTTCCAATTCCAACTATGCAATTTCATCTGTTGTCACCATCACCAAGCTGCATGTTCAGCAAAACAAACTACTTTATAAACTATTAATATTCTCAGTCAACAGTTTTTTTTGTCACCTGTCGATAAGTTGAAGTGCTTCTCTCTGTGAATAAGTTACTACTTGTATTATCGAGACGCTTGTGATCACAAAGTACTTCTGTTCTGTAGCGGCTTACGTAAGCATAACAGCGTGTCTGCCTGTCTGTCTGCCCGCCCCTCTGTTTGAGTCTAAGGGGCGTCGCTGCCAGAAGGACAGTATAAAGCCGAGTTCCACTCCTACCGAAACAGCACCACAGGAAGAGCAAGCAAGCCGTTACCTCCTCTAGACTCAAGAGACAGAGCTACAGCCATGACTACCATCGCACCTCAACAGACCAAGACACCAGGTAAACATCCCATTCTACCAGCTAGGCACTTACATCTATTTGACTTATCAATTATGATCTTAATGTATAATAATTAATCTTATATATGTTGAAAATCTGAATATGCACTTCAGCAAAGTCTAGTTTAGAGACTTTGCTGAAGTCTAGATCTAGTTCTAAGTCTAGTTCTCTCGAAGTCTAGAGAACTAGTTTCTTACGTTTATGCATGCTGATGAAGAGTCTTTTAAAAACAAAGTGGTACTATGTTTCAAATTTCCTCAACAAATGTCCCAAATATTTTACTCTTTCCCCCCAGACATTTTCTCTCTTGCTCTGTTTTGATGTCTGCTGCTGACGATTTAACAAAGACTGTCCTCTTCTCCACAGCGCTCCCAAAGTCCAAGTCTAAGAAGAACATCACCCTTTACACAGATATGCATGGTCTTCCTTCCATTGAGAAGATTGTGAGCTCAGTGGAGGACACCCCTGAGGCCATTAGCACCAACATCACTGGCAAAATACCAGAATGGATCAACGGAAACCTCTTGAGAAACGGTCCTGGAAAGTTTGAAATTGGGAACCAGAAGTGAGTACAAGGAACATCTTGAAGCGATGAGCCATCTAGCCATCTAGAATACAAAGCTGACTCCTCTCTGCTGTGTCCTCCACCCCCTCCTCAGGTTCAACCACTGGTTTGACGGTATGGCTCTCCTGCACCAGTTCAAAATTACCAAAGGTCAGGTAACTTACAAGAGCCGCTTCCTGTCCAGTGACTGTTACCAGGCCAACAAGGAGCACAACCGCATCATGGTGTCGGAGTTTGGGACTGTTGCCATGCCGGACCCCTGTAAAAACTTCTTCCAGCGCTTCCTATCCAGATTTGAATTACCAAGTGAGTATCTCATCAACGCTTCGTCAAACCACTTGGACTCTGATCGGACTCACTTCAGTGCATTCATGCAGAAATTGAAATGTAATTAGACTGCAACCTACCTCTGCTGCGCTTCACTACATAGTTTACACATAGTATATAGAAGCAATTGGAAATGCAGAATATGAGAGAAAATACATAATGACTCATGATGGTGTTGTAGTGGTGCTGTATTGTGTTACTAACTCTGGCAACTTCTTCTGCTCCCACAGAGCCCACAGATAACGCCAGTGTGAGCTTTGTCACCTACAAGGGTGATTATTATGTTAGTACAGAGACCAACTTCATGCACAAGGTGGACCCTGAGACACTGGAGACCACCAAAAAGGTAAGCCTGCAGAGAATCCCATTCTTATTTGAAGTGTGTTTGACGTGCTATACTATGTGTAGCAGCAGTTGGTTTTATTGACCTGGTGCTATAATACGTGATAGCTAAGGCAAGTCATAAACAAATACAGTATAACCAAGCCTCCTAAACGTACTAAAAATCAGGCTTATGATTTGCTTGTAGGCTACTGTCTATTGTCTACTACACCTTTTGTTCTTTGCAGCAATTTATGTTTCCTCTTGTTATATGATTAGCTGCTGGATAAAAACTGTAAGATAAAAATAATTCATAAGTGATAACAAGCCCAGATTAGTCTTTTCTTTGCCCTGATGCCGATACTGTATCTGTTCATATCAGGTGGACTGGAGCAGATTCATTGCTGTGAACGGGGCCACTGCACACCCTCACAATGACCCTGATGGTACAACGTACAACATGGGGAATTCCTACACCGCTAAAGGTATTGTAAAAATGGTCTAAGCTACCTGTTCATGCAGCAGTGAATTTCAGCATCTCAAGAGCCTTTATTTTAACACTTCAGTACACAGTAAAACAACTGCTAGGCTCCACATTCCTGATGACCTTTATCAAGGATCAAACTGTATGTGTCCTGGCAGGAGCGTTCTACAACATCATCCGAGTGCCTCCCACCAAGAAGACACCCGAGGACACCCTGGAGGGAGCCACGGTGCTCTGCTCTATTCCCTCAGTGGACAAGAGCAAACCCTGCTACTACCACAGCTTTGGTGAGCAAAACCTCTTGCACTCAAAATCAAATCCCTCATCAGTTTCGTCCTTAAGCCTTGACTATAGATCCATCTCATAGGCGCCATATTCACTCTACTTTTGTATTTTACGAAACTGATGCCTCCTTATGATAATCATGTCATTCTCGTGATATCATGATACCAGCTACGATCTAATTATTCATTCAGGGTTTTGAATAGAAATTAATTTGATCTCCTCATTCCATTCCAGCGATGTCTGAGAACTACGTGGTGTTCATTGAGCAGCCCATCAAGATGGACCTGTTGAAGATTGTGACAGGCAAGCTGAGAAGGAAGGGCATCAGCGAGGGTGTCTACTGGGACCCTAAACTTGATACCATCTTCCACCTGATTCACAAGCAGACAGGGAAGGTGAGGCTCAGGCACTAAGTGCACCCAATCTGGCCGACTTCGGACAAAGACCACTGTGACATCAGCTTTATTTGTCCTTGTATCATGTTTATGCAACTGACTCAAGTCTGGTCGATGTTGTGTCCCAGGTAAGCTCAGTCAAGTACCGTGCCAAGCCACTGGCGACCTTCCACCAGATCAACGCCTACGAGGAGGACGGCTTCTTGATCATGGATCTGTGTGCTTCAGATGATGGCCAGGCCATCAACAACTACAATATCCAGAACCTCCGCAAGTCTGGAGACGCCCTTGATGAGGTCAGTCTGTCAGGTTACACTGAAAGCTGCACTAGGCAAGATTTGTCCAGCTGTCTTAGCCTAAATCACAAAGAGGGGTTGCAACAAAGAATTAAGATGCTGTATATTCCCCCTATTTGTACAAATGATATTCTGGTGTCAGGTATGGTCACTTCTCTAACTTGGAGCTGAGTTTTCAAAACCAAGCTATGATTTAAGCGGAGCATTTGATTAATAGTCACTACTGTTTCAGTTGAACATTAGTAGGTTTGATTGGGCTGAGGCTGAAAAGATGTGTTTTGTTTCCATCAGGTGTACAACACCATGTGCCGAGTTTTCCCGAGGCGTTTTGTCCTGCCTCTCAATATGGATGATGAGACACCCTGTGGTGAGAACCTGAACACTCGGCCCGACAGCACAGCCACTGCCATCAAGACTGGCAACAAGGTAGGCAGCGCTTAACCATGAATCAACACATGGAAAAAAATATAATGCTCTGTGAATCAAGGAGTTCCTAACAAATGTTGAGCAACAGACCTCAATTATCGAAGTGCCATATAGTTTGTTTGTTGGTGGCTATGTTCCAAAAAGAGATCAAGTGTTTGAAAACATTACACCTACTCCTACAAAATAAATGATAGTACAAAAGGAGAGCAGGTAACTTAAGACTTTGGTTGATAAAATAGTAACACTCACAGACTGGATCCTCTGTCTTTCAAAGACATAATTATGACCTTATGGCCTTCTGTAAGCCTGTATAATGTTAATATGACGCACATTTTCCACATCATGTTTATAAGCTGTATATTCACATATTTGGCTTCTTGGAATTATGTTTGATACCCCCATTTTCTCTATTCTTATTCTTATTTGGTTTTTTTTTTGGTTTTTTTTTGCTGCATCCTATTATTTAATTTATTGTTTATTATTATTTCTATTTTTTATTTCCTCACAGGGATCATTACATTTTCATCTTATCTTAATAATTTCTTTCTTCCAAAATGGATATAGCCTATAGCATTTTGGAAGTTAACTATAGAATTAACTCCCTCTGTGTCCCCAGGTGTTTTGTACCCATGAGGATCTCCATGGTGAGGACCTCCACAAATACGGCGGTCTGGAGTTCCCTCAGATCAACTATGCCAAGTACAACACACACCCCTACCGCTACATCTATGGCTGTGGCTTCAGACACCTGGTGGGAGACACACTGATCAAGATGGACCTCCAAGGGAAACACATGAAGGTGGGTCCAGTTCGCTTCCTCACTCCCTGACAGAGGTTTCCTATATATAACAAAAATCAGTTATATTTTCAGAAAAGCGTTATGCTCTTTTACCTTAAAAGACTAATATAATCTATACTATGAATTTACATCCTAAAGATTTATGTCAGCCTACAAAGGTGGGTCTACTCTCCTCTACTGCCGGTGTTAAGTGATGAATTCAAATAGGAATAGTCAAAATGGAGGAGAAGGAGCGATAGCCAAATGTATGGCATTACTGTTGATTAACGTGATGAACGACTCTTTTCTCCAAGGTGTGGGAACAACCTGGCCTTTATCCCTCTGAACCAGTCTTTGTACCCTCCCCTAATGCCACAGAGGAGGACGATGGTGTCATCTTGTCTGTGGTCATCACTCCAAATAAGGTCAGTCATGTTCATTCAAAGATAAAAAACAGTGCTAATCAGTGCTGTTTTCTGGAACTCGAGTTTGCTCAAAAGCAGGAATGCTTTAAACGCTAATCCTGTAGTGTAGGTTATACTTAAGTGTTTTGCCTGTTTTCTTCTGTCCAGGACAAGAGTACGTTCCTCTTGGTCTTAGATGCCAAGACCTTTGAGGAGCTGGGCAGGGCTGAGGTGCCTGTCAACATTCCCTATGGCTTCCACGGGACATTCAACGCCACTGCATAGATGTGTGAAGAGGAAACAAGAAGGACTGGAAAACAACCGAATAATGAATTCGCCGCTGACAGCAAATGATTAGATAGACCTTGTGACATAGAATGTATAGTACGTAGTTAAACTGTGCTGTGATGTTTTAGACTCCTTAGACTGTTAATGAACCTAAGACCAACAAATATTTATCACACATTTTACGACATTTAGAATAGCATTGCACAAGTGTGAATGTTAGATTTTTTGTGTCTTGCTGTTCAAAGGCTTCATCTTAGCTAAGAGCTCTGAAAATACCATACAAGAGCTAATTCATACTGTAGCTATTATATTGATGCTGCACTGCACTGTTTCATTTGTACATGTTACTTTTTTATACTTCCAGTTTTTGTGAATACTACCAATATAAGCTTAACAATGTACATATAATCAAAATGTAAATAAAATATGGAAAATCCAAGTTCTGTTTTTTGATTTAATGGAGTTGCTATATTTAGTTCCTTACAAACAGTACTGACGCATGTTTCCATCATATATAATAGAATTCATTAAAAAATTATCTATTATCTATAACTATCAATAGAGTATTGAGAGTATAAATAAATATGCTATTCAAAACGCATTTTCACGAAAACAAAATATACACTTAAAACGGTTAACATTTATGAATTTATTCTTATAGTCAATAAATTAATTCCACATTGCATGGCACTTGGTGCAGTAATATATTTTGACAGAGCATTAGTTAATATGAATAATGAAATACGAACTGCAGATGGCACATATACAGTACAAAAACATACGTGTTCGCAAAAGAAAAACATAAAGAGTGTCAAAATAAAGCCATGACATTGAAATGAACCCACTTGTTAGTAAAATATACAGCTCAGAATCATTTGTTTTACCTAGTATGTGATGGTCCATGCAGCAGGATTAACCCTGCAGTTTATCAGAAATGAGAGCCAGCGTACGCCTCAGGTGATCTTTCTTCTCTTTCAGGTGGGACTCGAGGCTTCGAGCCTCCATCATAATGCCCTCCAGCTCCTTCACCTGGGAGGCATCTGCTGCAGCTCTCTCACTGCAACAAACACAAACGGCGTCATGGATATACTCTGAATATGACTTAGAGTCTTAAAAAGCACAAATTATTGGGAAAATTACATCATTTGTAAAGAAAAAAGAGAAGAAACTCATAATAATTATGTTTTAATCTGACACAGAGTAAAAGGCATGAGGTTGGAGAAATTGGAGAGTTTGCAGCATCTTAACCGGACTTTTAAATGTATTCTTAAAGGAAAAATCCACCCTAACAAAATGTAATACTGTTAAAAAAAGATATGGTTGATTTGTTGTGTGGTGATGTATTTTATTCCCACCAATAATTGGCCAAATGTAGACTACATGACATCTTGTCGAGATATTTCCAGCACAGTTACAGTTTGACAGCAGAAAATTTAAACACTTTGAGACTGTTAAAAACAGCTATTGGCAATGTACCTTCTATGCAATGTACCCTGTATTTCTTTTTCCCGTGGATAACTGGCCAAACGGTAAACATCAGGTTTTGGTGTCAGTCCCTCAGAATCAAAGAGCAAGAGCTTCTTTCTAGAGCCGCCATTTTGCACCGACATTCAACAATCATACAGGGAGAAATCCATCGTAGAAAAAGAGAAACCAGTTTCTCCACCAACAGTAGCCTTAATAGACCAGAATGCAATGCAGCCACAAGACATGTTGTATTTTGAGTAATGCGGCATGAGTCATTCTGTGAAATGTAGGAAATCACTAACTTACGTAGAAGTAGACGAGGCAGGTTGAGGTGAAGTGGATACAACAAAAAAGTAAAGTACAAAATTTCACCACAAAATAACTTGAGGAATGCAATGAACATCACAGATTGATGATATATAATAGTGTAAGAGGATCTGAGGGTGGATTTTTCCTTTAAGTCTTTTAAAACTTTGGCTCCATTTCACTGTAAACATTCAAAGGTTACTACAAAATGGCTGTGAAAAGCTCATAATGTCACATTGTTCATTCATATTTTTCAAGGTTTTGTATCTATAGCGGAATCAAGCAGGTAAGAAAAAATGGTGGTGCACAATTTTGTGAAGAATGAAGATCTAGCTGTTTAAATACAACCTACCTTAAGACTTCAGCATATTTTGAAAACAGCATGCTGACTTCTCTATTTGCACCTGTTACCAGAAAGCAAATCAACACGTGGGATGCGGCCAATTTCATTCCATGGAGAAAACTTCAACATGTACATGAGGTGACCCACGAATGTCATGCATCAGTGTGTGAGATGACACAACAAACAGTTACATAAAGCTAGACTGGGTTGAGTTGACAACAGACACAGTGTAGAAAGAACAGGCAATTGACCTCAAAGGCTGTGATCTGAACTACTTCAATCAGAGCATGGTCAAGAACAGCAACGGCTGGTTTCATGAACACGGCCCCGACTTTTCCAACACGGGGTGTTGGAAAAGTCTGTGAAAATTTTGTACACGCTTCAAGCAACTTGGTTGATGGGTTGATATATTCTGACTGATTGCACTGACTGGTTGAAACTAACTAACTGGCTGTTGACAACTAATAACCAAGAAAAGTTCAGCCACGGCCAGCTTTTCTCAGCTGCCAAGCTTGTGGACCGTCCACACATTGGCTGAGTTTCCCTGGTCACTGAGCTCCATAGGAAATGAATGGACTTCTAGTAACTTGTGATTGTGTTGCTTGCAGTATGGAAGCAGTTTGTATCCAATAAACCATACCCAGATCAACAGCTGCTACCAAAGTACCAGTACCAAAGTACCAAGTTTCTGGTTTTGCTGGATTTGGATTTTGCATAGATTTTTTGCTTCAGGAAGCCTCCAAAAAGCAAAATGGAGAGGACTCAAGTGAGTGTGGGGGGGGGGGAGTGTGTGTGTGTGTGTGTGTGTGTGTGTGGGGGGGGGGGGGGGGGGGGGGGAGAGAGAGTTCCTGTCACAGTTTCATATTCATGCGCGCATTGCGGAACACCGCGAGAGCCGAGACGAAACAGGAGGGGGCGCTTTCTGCTTCTCTGATTTCTGCGTTTTCCTCTCCAAAATAAAACTTTCAACCAATAGCTAACGTTCTGTGCGGTTACGTTACCTTCTGCCAATCACAACCCCGTCTAGGGCTGCAGCTATCGATTATTTTAGTAATCGAGTATTCTACCGATTATTCCATCGATTAATCAAGTAATCGGATAAGAAATACTTTTGCTTTATTAAAGAGCAATAGTAAATATACAAAAGAGAAAAGCTGTCCGCACGAAGCTGTCCATACGACACTGTGATTTACTGAAAGCGAGGTGAAATAATTATTATTATTGATATTTATTACTAGGCCTAAATATCATACAAGTTCATAAGACTGGCTAATGTACATTTATTTACTATGTTGAAGGGTTGCCCTACACCTGCTGACCCTACTCACTGCAATCAAACTAAACTGAATATACCTGCTGTATTGGACTGGTGCATTTTAGGCTCCAATTGCTACTTACACCACCTGATATTTTGCTTTCTGGGGTATTTTATGCATCACTGTGAGGGGAGTAGGTGTGTGTGTGTGTGTGTGTGTGTGTGTGTGTGTGTGTGTGTGTGTGTGTGTGTGTGCGTGTGTGTGTATGTGTGTGTGACTATCATAATAATAACATGAATGAAGCTCAGGCTTTCACAAATTGACTGCAGCATTTTATTTTCTGTGGTTATTTTCTTGAGCAAAACTTAGCTAACTTAGGGACATCATAACTAGCCACCATATTGATTTACGTTCTTAACTAGCCATTACATATAGCCATAATTAACGTGCATTCTTTACTAGCCTTCATCTCATCCCGTTTTAATATTAAGTGCTGACTCCGCCCACCCGGCCAGTTTCGGCGTACGCCGGTAGCAATTACAAGTGGACCATATCCTACAGTCCCTGCTCTCAGCGGAGGGAAGGAGCTACGCTGTGTGTGGGAAGCGCTGCGACCGTCAGACCTCTCTGGATTAGACAAGCAAGTAGAGAAAACCGGCATCAGCCGAACCAATTTATTGCCAAATGCTTTGGGATTCAACACATTAACATTGCTTCCCATGGTCAGAAAAAGTCGGCAGATTTGTCGCTAGTCGCTTTTGAGAAATAAAGTCGCCAGGGGGGTCTGAAAAGTCGCTAAGTCTAGCGACAAAGTCGCCAAGTTGGCAACACTGGATCCAAAACTTTGGACACTTTCTGTCGTTTTCTCTGGCCTGTCTCTTCTCTTCGCCCCTCGCTATTTTCTCTCTCTTTCTCCAGCGCGTTGTGCAACAGTAATAATCATCCGTGCGAAACACTGAGTGTGTATATAGTTATATGGATTAAACGAAGCTTCGATGCAAAGAATTTGCATCGATGATTTTTAGTAATCGAGTTACTCGAGGAATCGTTTCAGCCCTACAACAGACAAACCAAAGCAAGACTCTTCCGCCAACTATAATCTGTTAAATTAAGATTAAGATTTTTCACAATTGTGGCTTAAAAATGGTACCCAGAGAGTACCTTGTCATATTTAGACAGCATGTATTTAAAATTTCGTACTCTGAAAACAACTAAGAGGAAAAAATAGTCAATATATCACAACGAGACAAAAGCACTGGGAAACGATCTGCAGTGATGTAAAACTGTAAGGGAATGCAGGATATGAGCAAAAACTCAACAATCACGCTGGAATTGTCCTTTAAGAAGAACACAACATTTTTGTGTAACTTGGCAATTCCACATTACACATACCTGCAATTGTATGCTCAAATAAATCTGCTGAATCCACAGCTGATGGTTTACTAGAGGCAGTTTTTTTCTTTTTTGGTGAATATTTGTCTTGATGTGCAGGTGTGTGTTCCATCTATTACAATGGGGAAAAGAGGGTTGTACTATTAGATTATCTCAATTTATGTACAGTATGTATTGGAAAAGTATCTATCTATCTATCTATCTATCTATCTATCTATCTATCTATCTATCTATACAGGCAGAGCTGAATAACTAACTAACTTAACATCCTTGGACCAAATGGCCACAAATTATTAATAACTTTTCTTTGTGTTGCAAATACTATCAGTGCCCTTTTCCTTATGGTGTGGGAGGCTCAACAGCAGCTATTCTCACCTTTTGGGGTATTTTCTGTTTAGGCCCTTTGCTGTTGTTCACTCCCCTCTTGTTTACTGTCGGTGGAATCACTTTTCCTCGCACTGGTGTTGCTTCTTCCATTGTCGTGGAACGTTACTGCAAATGTGAAACTCAAATTAGAGACTTGAATTTGCTAGCTAAAGAATTACCTTTAAAAGTCAGTAACTCCAAATTTGTTGATTTTGATTGAAGGATTATATGTTCCTCTATGGGTTGAAAAATGGAACCCTTTCAAAACCCCATTGGATAAACTCTGAAATACTGTACTTCGTGGTAAATCTGAAAACAAAGCTGTCTTTCTTAGTTCCTGAAAAGTTGACATTTGGGGGATACAAGGTTTTCATGCAACAACGACTCGCAATATTCTCATTGCCAACATCAATGCTTGCTTTATGTATTTGCTTCAGATGCACTCATCACCGCAAATGTGTTTTTAAGTCATTAGTGGTATTACTCATTGCAGATAGTGCATCTTTGTTGCCAAAGATTCATTTTACCATGACATATAGGCTATTTCTGTGTATCTGTAATTGTAACGTCTGCATGTGTAAATACAGTGTTAAAAAAGTAACTGCTGTTGATCAGAGGGGTATCTCCACTATTACTGCAGAGGTGGTTCCAGACATTATTGCACTGGGAAGCGAATGCATCTGAAAGGTAATTCGTGAAAATCTAATAAGCAACAAGTCTAGAAAGTAACTGCAGTTGATTGGAAGGGGGAATCTCCACAATTAAAGCATAGTTGTGGTGTCACAGGCTAACAACAACAAAAACACAGCCTTTATGAATGCAGATATCTACCCAGCCCGTGCACCGTGGCTGTTCACTTTGTTTCACTCACTACCACTCAGCAACTCCTGCTGGTATTTACTATTCATATTATGCTTCAGGAAAGCAGAAATATTGGGTAAATCCCACTGAGGCTAAAAATCTTTTTCAATGGAGGCCTGGCTCAGACGGTAGCAACATAGAAAGTTAGAGACAGACACGACAGCACATAACAATGATACAATATGTAACAAACTATAAAATACTATAATCAATATATAGTTTATACATATCTCACATGGTTACAAAGTTATACAGGGCTTTCACATGGCTTAACGCTCTCTGGCGGCCATATTGGAGGTCCTCGGCTCTTGGCAACGACAAGAACAGGTGAGAACAGCTGACTGGCTGTTTCTAAACTTACGACTTGGCCATCTCAACCCAACAGTATGGAATAGACAGTCAGCTTGTTAGCTAACCATAGTATCTGGTCAGCTAACCATCACTGTCTTGTTGTTAACACATCTGATGTGAATAACAGCTAACATTTCATGGCTAGTACCTAGTAGTGGCTAGTTACGAAGCTGAAGTTAGCTCCTGATTCGTAGCTCCCTATTCGCGGCTAGTGATGTGCGACCGAGAACGAGTCGATTTTTTCGAACATAGTTTTTTTAATGACAAACTGGGAATACTTTGTTACCACTGGTACTGTGACATGTTTATTGATAACAATGTATTTGTAATTTTTTAATCTATTCAGTGCTATGCCATATAGACTGTATCAAGAAATATCCCCCTGTATAGGATTCAGTCTGGCCCGAATGGATTTTCACACTCAAAACCGAGACCACCCCACGCGGCCCTGAAAAAGGCCGCAGAGCCATTTTTGAGATCGGTTTTGAGTGTGAAAATCCATTTGGGTCAGACTGAATCCTATACTGGGGGACACTACGTGAGGTGGTCAATATGTGTGAACATTGATATGGGTGACCCAAAGTGAATAAGGGCTCTAAATCATGCTGTGAACTTGCTAATTGAGACCCGAGTCAGCTGTCATTTTTCTAAGTGTTTAAATGCGAATAAGGGGCTGGCTTTTCAGCTGTCCATTAGACCATGAATGGATTTTCACACCCAAAACCGAGACCACCTCACGCGGCCCTGAAAAAGGCCGTAGAGCCATTTTTGAGATCAGCCAGACTGAATCCTATACAGGGGGATATTTCTTGATACAGTCTATATGGCATAGCACTGAATAGATTACAAATTACAAATACATTGTTTTCGATCAATAAACATGTCACAGTACCAGTGGTAACAAAGTATTCCCAGTTTGTCATTACAAAAACTATGTTCGAAAAAATCGACTCGTTCTCGGTCGCACATCACTAGCTGCGAATAGGGAGCTACGAATCGGGAGCTAACTTCAGCTTCGTTGGCTAGTTGCATGTTAGTTGCTTTGCTAAATGTGATTGCTAATATACTTTTCCATGATAGTGCCAGCCATGGATACTAACTGTTAGGAGATTTGTGACACAACTGCAAAGCCTTTGTTGAATAAGTCGTAAGCTTAATGTACAGTATTGTAGGGACGCTACAATATGAAACCAACTTTACCACAATGGGCTAGCCAGTTTAGCATTAGTTAGTCATTGGGTGGGCTAACATCTACAAAAATCACAACAATATATCACTATCAGGGTATCCAATTCCGGACAGCATATGACCAAAAAATCACAATCATATACCAATATATTTCATCCTGTACTGTTTCTCATAAATTAACAATCCTCCATCTGTCTTTTTTAAAGTTTACAGGATACAGTGTCCAGAATGGGATACAATTCCGTTAGCTAGCTAAGATTTTTTATTTATTTAGCGAAAGCAAAGATAGCTAGCAAACTGCTACTTACAACACTTAGAAAGTCTGCGTTGAAGGGATAAATATTTTCATAGATCGACAAATGTGAACCCGACTGCTGGTAAATTGAAGTTATTTCATTGCTGGTAGCTACTTTAGCCAACTGTAATTTGGGGTTATTTTATTTTTAACGAAAGGGAAAGGGAATTCTCCAGCACTGGTGGGCGTCGAATGCTGCTTTCAGGTGCTCCTCCGAAGTCTCGGCTTCACACTTCGGAAGTCGTAAATAAGACTTGTCACGCATTCAAGTGCTTTTCAAGATAATACAAAAATACACCTTGTAACAAAAGTATTTTGCTGCTTTGTTTACATATCAAACAGCACAGAGCTATTTTGTGCTGCAGTGCCAAATAAAGAGGAGAACATACACATTAACAAAAGGTGAAAACAGAAACATACCAACATTAGTTACGCAGAATGACCAACAGTAACATTATGTTAAAAAAAAAAAGTCCATCACCATTGCTTTCAGGCTCTCTGTAATTTTTCCCTCCCAATTGCTGTTGTGGCATATACAATATCATTTTCGCATTGGCTCATTTGTAATTTCATTAACAAAACACCTATGAATATACAGTACTCACATAATACACTGACATGCAAGGGGGTGGGAACCTGCAGGTTAATTTATAAGAAAATCCTAATTCATTTTTATATTAACAAATTCAAATGATTTGACATGAATAATTAAATGCACGAGGATTACCAGGACAATCATTTTTGAACAATGAGGTTATTGCAATAACGCATTATAAAAACTCAGCCCACAAATAGGCTGCAGTTGACAAAGCAAGGCTGTGTATGGAAAGGGAATCCCTGTCATATTTAATCCAGTCTTCTCTATAATATAATTTTAGATCAATTTCCCAATGGACAATTCAAACTTTTCTTACTGTGATGCAGAGGTGTGACCAAGTCAACTTTGCTCTGGTCCCAAGTCAGTCTCAAGTCTTGAGGCACAAGTCTCAAGTCAAGTCTCAAGTCTAAATGTAGAACAGCAAGTCAAGTCAGAACAAATCAAGAGTCCAGTATCAATTTAATATCTTAAAGAAAACTAAATATCTAGGACTTTTCAATGTATTTATGGTTTTAATAGGATAAAAACTTGGTAAGTGAGTTTGATTTCTATAATCAGTTTCAACTTCAATAAATTCAATCATTCCATACAAATTCAGAAAACAGAATTTAAATTCAGTCGTCTGCTGGAACAAATCTCATCACTTTCAATCTAAGTCATTTACACAAACACAAGATCTCAAGTCAAGACTTTAGAAACCTTTTCAAGTCATCAAAGTACAAGCCAAAGTCAAGTCAGCAGAGCCCAAGTCAAGTCAAGTCTCAAGTAGTTCAAATTGTGACTTGAGTCCAAGTCATGTGACTCGAGTTCCCACCTCTGCTGTTGACAAACAGATATGTAGAGGCAGTCTATATAAGAGTCTCTCCTTAAAACTTACTTTTATGTAAAAGCCTTTTCTTCGCATGGCTCTTATTCCTTCTCTTTTACTATTTTATATCTTGTTTTTATTGTTTTATTTTCCCTTCATTCTCTTATTTTTCAATACTTCTTACTTCCTTTTAGTCCGACTTTTATTCTTATGTTTATGACAATTTCTGAACTCTGTTGGTGTTTGTATCTTGTTTTGTGAAGCACTTTGTAACATTGTTTTGAAAAGTGCTATATAAATAAAATTATTATTATTATCATTATTGTTATAACAGTACCACTTCTAAATATTGCATAGCTCAACCTCAACATTATATATCTTTTAAACCATGTTGTTGTATTCCACTCTGTCCAACTAATTCTAACAGTGATGAGCAGCTCTAAAAGTGAAAGACCCTCTCCCAGATATGGATTAAGCCTAGATTACAATGTCTCTTTTAAGTGGACTAACTCCAGACTAACTCCAACTGGCTTTCATGGACATACTGCATCTTCCAATCCCTACATTCAGCCTGCGCTGGATTAAATCAATGGGATTATATAAAGGAAGATTAGAGCTACTCAGAGAGGAAAGGAGATCTGAAAGGTGGAAGGTTTAACTCCAGATCAATGCTGCTGTCCTGTGGCAGTGGGGTGGATTATGGCAGTGTGTTAGATAAATAGCAGCAACAGTGGCCAAGAGGTGTAAATGCACTTTTGAAAAAAAAAATGAAAAAAAAGAAAGAAGAAAGGTGTCTGTGTTCATAGACATGTTCAAATTTCACAGTTTCCAATTCACAGCATCAGATTTGTCAGAGGTCAGAATCAATTGTATTGGCCAAGTCAGTTCGCACATACAAGGAATTCAACTTGCTCGTGTATAGAACACAAGACAAAATTATAAAAGCAGCATATGAAAAATGTAAAAGTAGATATTAAGGAGTATAGATCTCTTTTCTATACAGTATGCACATGCTCTCTGTTGGCTGATTGCATCGATAGGAAGCTATATGGAAGTCAGTAATAGAAAAAATAAACAGAAATAATGTATGCACAGGGAATATTACACTGTTCTGTTTTATTGCAAGACCAAAAGAAAAAGCTGTGCTGTGTGAGTTGGAATGGAATAAACAGAGTAGGAATCATATGAAAATGAGGATAAATAGACTATAAATAAATTCAGTTGTGTTTTTGCATGTTAATGACTTTTACAACATTTTTGATATGCTGTCTCTTATAGGTTGTTTTATTTCATTCTTGTTTCACTGATACAATATAGGAAACTTTCCACACCTCAGTCTGACCAGGTCACTTCAGTCATTAAAAAGTAACCAAACCACATTTTCAGAAAGTTGATGATGAACTACTCTAGAGGAAAACCTACTCCTGGCTTAAATTCTACCTCTGCTCGTGATGCAACAGAGACCCACCTTTTTTCTTTTCTTTTTTTTTTGTATCTTTTTCTTGTGTGTTTCTTTTTCATTCTGTTTCTGACAAGTTCAAAAGTTTTTGTGCAAAGCATGCAATTCTTTGGGAACGTTGATTTATTTATGAAGAGCGAGCAATGCAATTCCAAAGGAGAAAGAAAAGATCAATGAACATAACGTGGGATGAATCAGAATCACTTTAATTTCCAGGTACTGCAAATGTAGAGAAATTTGTCTTGGTGGCATTGGCGCAGAGTTATATGGGCAATTTACACAGTTTGACCTGCACATATAGCCTATAAAAATGATTTAGAGGGAAAGATGTGGAATAAGGAAAAAGTCCTTATTTCATGGGACTGCCAGCAACTCCAAATCCAGCAAATCCACCAAATCCACAGCATGAGATAGTTCCATTGCAATGATGCGTTCAAGTCCAATGGGAATAAACCACTGAGGGATTTGACATTTAAAAGCATCGACTTGGAAGCCATCGAGATGCCATAATCAAAGTTTTCTGTAGACTTGGTTGCTCCTGATCAGCTTGTTCACCCATTTTAAGAGCTGTGGTCACAAAATGACATATGTGATAAAAATAATTAATTTTGTTGGTTTTGTTTGAAATGAATATATCACTCGATACACTTGACTACAAGTAGGCCTACTGTTTTTCCTTGTTGGTGATGTCAGAATTCAGGGTAAGTCAGGGTTCATGGCCAAACGCTGAGTTCTCAGACCGTTTTTACCTCCTGAAAGCTGAGGTGAACAGTATTTTCAAGTGGGAAGGTAGTCTTTCCTGACTTTCCCATAGGACTTGAATGCAGCATCAGGGGCATCACGGGCACTAGAAGGCGCTCTTCCGTTTTACCTAATCCAAAACCGAAACATACACAAACATGGCGACACCACAGACAGACAAGATGCTGTCCTCTCTTCGGTGTTCAATATATTTGTTGTTCCTCTGGGTTGCTGGAACAAAATCGTCGAACCTTCGTCTTCATCCGGAGCAGCATTACATGATACCGCAAAACAGAGGATTTTTCACGGTAAACGCAAATGAGGATTTAACATATGGGGATGGAGGAGGCGCCGCCGCTCCGGAGCTGCGACTGGCCGCTCGTAGTGCTGCTGAAGACGGGTTGGACTCCGGTGCCCGTCCGCAGCATCGACACCGCCGGAGTACTGCTTCAGCCATGCCAAAGGTGTATGGACAGGTAATGTGGTACATCTCAGGATTACTGCTGTTTTACTTAGGTCTGTTCATGGCATATGCATTGTCCCATCAGGCTGTCCTTAGCTGGCAAGGTTGGCTTGCAGAAATTATGCAAGCCCTCTCTTTTCTCAGTCACATCATTCCTTTCACTTCATGCTGAAGTAGCCTTTCTTGTTCTATCCTGTATGGAGAGAAAGGCACGCCAAACAACATTAAAAAACCTTGCAGTTTAACGTGGCCTTACTTAACCGCAAAGGAGCATACCTAATGGAACTCGACGCAAGACGTTCTCGGAATCATTAGGTTGCTCTGGTAATTTCGGCATACAGACAATCCACCAAGCAGCACTCGCTTAATTAAATGACAACTTTAAAAGCTGGTTTGCCTGGTATTCTTCCAAAAATACATCTTGGTGGGTGGTAGCGAACTGTGTGTAACCTTACCAATTCTAAAAGTTGAATAGCTGCTTGGTGGATCCAATGTATGCCGAATTTACCAGAAGACCCTCGCGATTCGTAAAAGATTTTAAATCATATGCTACGAGGTATTTATGTTTGCCAATAAGAAAGGCCACATTAAACTACAAGATTTTTGAGCAATTTGTCGTGACGTTCTCTAATGTAACAGGGCCAACGCTGAAGGTGACAAACAAATGGTTCAAGTCGATATGTTTCCCTACCTAATGTCTCTCAGGAGGAGGCCGTGCATAAACACATCTTCCCCAAAACACTACCTTATAGATTCAGTTTAGCCCATATACGTTCCGTTCTCTCTTGCCAACTTCATTCAAAAATCTGGCAATTTAATGTGGCCTTTTTTACCGTCAAATATAGTCACCTGGTAGAGCATGACTGAGGACCTTTTCTGAACCTTCAGGAGACAATTTTCAACTCGGCATACAAAAAATACACCGAGCTGAACTTCTTTCAACAAAATATAAACTTTTATAGCTGGTTTGCCTGTCCTCCCACAGTCTTATTCCACCAAAATACGAACGGTGAACGGTAGCGAGCAGTGTGAACCAATTCTAGAAGTTGAGATTTAATCGAAATAAAGTGCTGCTTGGTGGATCAGGTGTATGCCGAATTTACCAGAAAACCCTCACGATTAGGAAAAGGTTTAAAGTTATGTTCCACGATGTATGTAACATTTCAAATAAGCAAGCCCACATTAAATTGCCACATTTTAATGGGCTTTGGCGTAGCGTTCTCTCCACACAAGACGTATCGGTGCTAGCTTCAGGTCACTGACGTCATTATCTAGCCTATGTAAACAAATATTTGTACCAGTCCAGCAGCAGTTGCATTTTTTCAATACTAATCCTACTTGTCCTTATTTTAAACATATTATTGAAACCCTCTGATGTAGGCTAAATGATGTAAAATGCACACAAATTTAAATTTAATTTTTATTGGCATGAAATACAAAGGTCTACTTAATGCCAAAGCAGCATCAAATTAAAATGATAATGACAGTCCTAACAATAAAAGTGAAATAAGAAACTAGTTCTCACTATGATTAACAAATAATTCTGTTACCAAATAATCATTAAAACAATTTATCTGGTGACAATGGTGTTTTTAGGCTTTCATTGTCTCTGGTATTGAACGCTGACAGGTAAAGACATATCTAGAAGCTAATGTGGCATACTAACTTTTTAATATAATATTTTCAAAATTGTGGTGAAATTTGGGAAAGTATAATGCTCTAACGTGTTAATACAAGTGCAGTGCAGGAGGAAGTACAACATCACCCCCTCCTTTTAAAATGATTCTCTTCCTCCGTGCATTGTTCAATGTAATGCAACACTCTTCGCAGAGGAACAGTTGGGTTCCAATGCTGGTGTACAACATTGGTGTGTATAAAGGTTATTAGTGCTGATGCACTGATTAGTACAGGTATTGCATTGTCATTCATTACAAAGGTATTTCGTCCTTATTTCCCATCCTATTGGACAATAGGATGAGGATTTGCACTATGCTTCTGCACTATCCTAACCTCACAAGTGAAAGTGTCTATGCATTAGAAAGTTCTTGAACACAGACAACACCCCAGTGGCAGCAGTGTAATGAAGCATCTCAGAACAAAACACAACAGCATCAGTGAAACACGACTGCCAGAAAAAACACAGAGACAATCACCGAGTGGAGAAAGAAAGCGAGAGTTAGATGTTTGGGATTGTGAAACCTAAAGAGGAGTGAACCTAGAACGGTTATGTTTACCCTTTATGTTTCACTTCAAGATTGTAAGTCTAGAACGGCGCTATGCAAATTCAGTTTACTTGCATAGGCCTAGTTGCTGAGATGTGTTTGATTAAAGCATCGACTAAGTTGCGTAAATGCAGAGTGTGCATAGACGATGGAGGAAGGGGAGGGGAGGGAGATATGGGAAGAAAACCCAAAGACAGAGGGGAATCAAGGTGAGAAGAGAAGAAAAACGACTTGAGTGCAAAACAGAGGACGAGATAGTAGAGGAGTGTTCGGAGTAGATGGCAGGAAAAGCAAGTGTGCGTGGGTGTTTGTCAGTGTGTGTGGGTGTGCGTTAGGGATCGACAAACCCAAAGTCAGGAGGAGAGGTGAGGAGAGGGAAGCCACAACCGGTGTTTCTTCCCCATGTCATCATCTCCCTAACTGGGCCTGCTGGTCTGGAGCTGCCCCAGGCCTTCCTTGTCTGATGACACCCGCGGTCCGAACAGAGCAACCAGGACAAATAGCCCCAAGAGAGTCTGATCAGGATCGTGTTTCCTGGTTGTGAATTACGCAACCGGTCAAGGTTGTTGTTTTTAATTGCTTAGCTTGTCGAATTCTAATAGCTACATAGGTGCAGCGCTTGTTCCTCTGCTTGTTGTCTGCTTGCTTGTCCTGCTTGGCTTGGGTGACTGGACTTGTTAAGAAGCTTGCATGAGCAGGTATTGTGATTATAGACAGTGGCTCTTTCTGAGTGCAGCACAGTTGGCATGCAAGAGATAAATTATTAGTAAGTCAATTGACCTAAAGTATAGGTACCTGACCTGGCATGAGGCTTGGTGCAGGCTGTTATGAGCCCAGAATCATCCTGGGCTAGTATAAACTAAGGCCATGGCTATATAAGGTTATGGTATACTTGCTGCAGAAACAAACTTTTTAGGCTTCCATTGGCTTTGGACTGTGCAGTGTGAACAGGCTTGCTAGCCGGACTAGTCGAGTTCTTCACACAGCGGTCCCCCACTGTGCGACCGTCTGCAATTGGTCTAAAACAGGGATGGGCAGCCATGTGCAAAGGAGTGCCAACAGTCTGCAGATATTTATTCCAACCACACACACACTACACCGAGTGATTTTACCAATCAGTTCCTCCTCTCTGGTTGAAGGTGTGCTAATCAGTGAAATCAGCTGGTTGGCTGGAATGAAAGCTGCTTTGTTTGGAATGAAAACCTGCATACTCTCGGCCCTCCGTGGCACGTTGTTGCTAGTCCCTGGTCTAAAATATCACATAATTGGTTGCCTCTGTTTCCTTTTCCGGTACATTGCCATTGTTCATATCTCTATGCTAACATCTTGTGGTCAGCTCTTCAAAATGAATCATTCGGAGGCTCGGCTTGCTGAGCTTGGTACAGGAAATCTGCACCTTGAGACCGATCAAACAGCTTCTAAATCCTCAGATTCCCTCAGTCCCTTTGTTGTTCTTTGACTGAGTTTTTGTCACCACTGTTTCTGGTTTCCCTAGGTTACATTTACCCCTTTAGTCATCATGCACTCCCACTGGCGTGGAGTGTAAATAAGCGAACAATACCAAGCCATTGGGAGTATGCACAAATTTGTATGCAGCAATGTGTTTGACATGTTTTTATTTTGGGCAAGTTCGACTTTATTGTTAGTATACCGCCGTCTTCAGGGACGGCATCAAATCCAAAAGCATTATTGAAGTACTGATCTATGACATTTTCAAATAAATAACGGTCCGTTTTACTGCTCTCTACCTCTATTTGATACAACACAATAGCGATTCAACCGATACCCAGTTCATGAAAGCTTTGACATTTGCTGTTCTCAACTAAAATCCCCTGGTTACAGGAAGTGATGTGGTTTATGTTTCTGGCAGCAGCAACAGTGGTTTGTTTGGAATAAACAGAAGAAGAACTGGGTAGTTAGCATGATCAGCGATAGCCACCATGGCTGAACAGACAAAGAAAATGATTGACAGGTGATCTCTGGGAAGTGCAGTGCAGAAACACCACAGCGATGAGCGCTTAGTGACAAAGATGGAGAAAAAATAAAAAAAATAAAGATCTCGCAGGACTACCACTTTAATGCGTGTGTGTGTATTTGAGTGAATGCATGCTGCATTTAAGCCAATGTAAAGGCCAGCTGAATGACATTGTAAATCACCTGGAGCCGGAGCTGTGTTTACAGCAGCATCAATCTCCCACACACTGCTCTCGCAAGCCGCCAGCCTCCTGACACATTCCCTGGACCTTTTGATTTTCCTGAACACACACACACACACACACACACACACACACACACGCACACACACACACCTGCACAACACACACCGCACATTTTCACCTTTTTAATGCTCACATGCCGATGCTGGTTTCTCGAAGCCTTCTTAATATTCATCGCTCTCGCTCTTGACTCCCTGCACTTGGGTTGGAAGCGGAATGGCAGACGGCTCCGCTTTTACACAGCACTTGGCTCTAGTATGAAAATATCTTCATTAGTTTTTGTCTGGCTGAGTTTGTGCAGCTGTTATGGAGCTGTTTCAAGCCGAGCACTCAGTAGCGCTAAGGCACTTTAGCCCTCTTGTCATTCAGCCTTGAAGAAGAACTCGAATATAATATTAGTCATTTGCCATTAAGTACCTCCACACAGTAGCAAGCCTTGCATATGGCAGAAGGCCTGACATTTGGGCCTTATAGGCATTTCATTTAAGCTACACATTGGCCAAATTGTGAGCAGGTTGCTCCACACAGCCTGTATCTTCATCGAGTGAGATAGCAAAAAGAGCAGTCTCTCTCAATGATAACAGATCTGTACGATGGCATCAACATCCTTTATGGTGTTAGTTTGTTGTCTATTCAGAGGAAACATGAAAATAGGCCTAAGTCTTTAACACATTGCTATTTCTGTCAGCACATCTTACTACAGTAAAGGTTAGTCTTAAATAAAAGCCAAATGAGGAGCTGGACTGTTACAGAGGGAGGACAGTGGCTCAATTGTGTGGTCTCTCTTTAGCCAGAAATACGCTGGCCGGTAACACTACATAGGCTAAATTGCAAATGCAAACTGGAGAGTGCTCAGTGACTGGCGAGAGGAGAGTGAGTCTTCATTGGATGCCAGTCCTGCAGAGATGATGTCATTGTTTGAGACTGGCTCTGCCGGCGATGCTCTTCTGGCCATGATACGTTTCCCTCCCGTCGTTGAATAATGGAGAACGCAGAGTTGGAGGGGGTAAGTGCTCAAGCCTATCGCTGCTCTGCTCCTCTCCATGGTAGTACCAGACACAGAGCCCAACTCCTCCTCACTACCAGTATGATATCAAAGTGCCAGAGGGGCGGAAAGGAAAGGGAAGAATGCAGCAGATAGCATTGGAATCGTGTCAGCGTCTGCTATAAAGCCCATGCTATATTATTTGTGCGCTGCTTTGATAAATGATTCATCCTTTTGGGATAAGAATTGAGTTACCATGTGCACTCTCCCAACAACCTGAGCTGACCTTCCAATAGGATGATGGGAAATAACACGGAGCGTACATAGGCCTACATTTGTCCTGACAAGGAATCCCCACTCATGAAGATAAGCTAGTGGGTTAAGATAAGGGAGTGGGTTAACAGCATTGTCTGGAGTTTATTGTACTGTGCTGGTGGTGTTTGAGTTTCACTTCTGTTAATCCTCTGCAGAGATATGGCTAGCTTGCGCTTGTCTGGCGGCTAAGGCTGCAAGAGCCCGGTTTGCTGTATTACGTCTGTCTGGTGGGCTTTGCAGATAATGGCATTGGCCCCATCCCAAAGAGAAATTTCCAGCTATGCTGCATTAAGCTACGCCGTATCTGCTACAGGACAGTGCATAATCGATGCATATTGATGAAGCCTGCATGACTAGTAAAGATGTGTTTGAAGTGTCCCTTCGTAATGATCTTTCTAGTGTTCACTTGTTGTCAGGCAGCCAATTGAAATCATTGCAGCTAGGCAGGACTAAAGCCGTTTTATTTGGATCCAAGCACAAATGAGGAATGCAGCCAGTTGCACAGTTGCATGTAATGGCTTGTTAGTGAAAGGGAAAGCCTCACTGATCTACTTGGGATGTGACACAGATCAGCATATGCGGGGACAACACGTGGCTCTTAAGGTGATTGAAAATATCTATGCAAAGCAAGGGCTAAGTGTTATGAGAGGGTGTAAAAGTGCACAGTGGTCACTGACCGCATCTGGTTCAATGACGCTGCAAAAAATTAGCACAAACTACAGGGTGGCCGAAGTCCTCAAGCTTAGTGGCATTTCGGGCCAAATCATTTCATCTGAATTGGCTCCCGCTTGTCTAAGGGTGGTACACTTCAAACTCCAAATGGTTTTAAAATTGTTTATGGCCTTTATCCAAATTACTTTTCTGACAATTTCACCTTTTTTAGGAACTCAATTAGCCGTAACAAAAGAGCCAGTGTGGCCTGTTTTTCAGATGGCTTCATCTTAGAAGCATGACAGGCAAAAGAGTGGTACAAGCTGCCTAACAAAAATAAAATCAATGTTTTAAGAGACATTTTACAAATGTTTTTGAGCAAAATACAATGCAAGAGTGGTAGTTGGACCCAAGGGTTATTTTGTATAATGTGTTTGGTACTGTATATATTTTTCACATCTATGTATACTGTTCAAGATGTGCTGCTGTGTGTGTGTCGGTAAGCATTTACAATGGCAATAAGTCATGCAACTTTATTGTTTCATCCTGATATTTAGAATGCTATGTGCTTGTTGGGCAATTGTGTTTGAATTTATCAAATAAATTCTCTCATTTGATCACTCAATCACTCAATCAGTCGACTAATTAGATGTTAGTGATGTTGGTTTTGTTGCACATGGAGTACTGATCTAGGCTAGGTAACATGACTAAGGTTAGCTTTACTGCTGCACAGGAAAGTTAAGTTTGTATAGGCTAACAGAAAAGTGCAGGACAGTATAGTCTGAGCTCCCAAGATTCAATTCTGCTGATTGTCCCTAAAGCTCAGACAGAGATGGGCAAGAATGTCTTCATGATCTCTGCTCCTTCTGCTCTTCAACCCTACCAACCAATTGTTAAGGCCTGTTGGCTGTCAGTGATCTGTTGGAAGAGTCTTGCTGCCTTCATGTGCTCCTCATAAGCTCGTACTTCTGAGTTTGACAGTTGTAAATACAACTCATTGTGCATTCAAGTACTTTTCAGTCAGATATAACAAAACGGATCCTGAAACAAAACTGGATTTTTTTTCTGACAATTTTATAATCCAAGTGGTACAGAGCTATTTTGTGCTGCTATTGCAGAATAAAGAGGAACATATTTGTCAGTTCTGTAATTGATATTTTAAGTTCATTGGTCATATTGTCATATTTTCCGCCAGCATTTTGGCTGACAATATTTTTATTTGTCAAACGGAAACCCTGCAACCAGTTAAGGTTTTTAAAATGTGGTGGACTGTTTGACACTGTTACAGTCCACTGTCAAAGTCCACTGTCAAGAGCCAGACTGCAGCTCTGTCTATTCCAATCCTTCCTCTTTTTCTTGTAATTATTCCAATCCACGCGCCATCTACACATATATACTCCCTCTGGAGGTGACACTGAAATGGAATTTCCGCTTGCGGAACATTTGGTGTGAAAGTATTGAATATTTATAATATATATTCATTCATAATATTCATTATTGTATCAAAGTAGTATTGAAATTGTGGTTATCGTGACAGTGCTCTGTAACTAGCATGTGCTACTGCTGTCTTCCTCAGGTCTGTCTTGTCAAAGAGATCCTTGATTTGATCCCTGGATATTTTGAGGAAAAATAACCAAAGCGTTGGTTTTGAGTTTATCAATGTTTTCACTCCACAGAAAAGTATTTTGGCCAAATTGGGAGGCATCACAGTATCACACCCACACTTGGCTAATCTTCTGTCTGGCAGACGCTTGGCTTTGGGGTTCTGACAAGAAGTTTTCATGTATTTCCTTAAGTGTTTCACCAGGATTTTACAGATATGAATCAAGTCCCCCTACATACCACAGAGGGAGTAGGGAGCTATTCGGTTGGAGATTAACTCTCTGTTCCAGTCCATCGGCTTTCAAAGTCTGGTCGAGAAGTGTCCCGTCCTGAAGAGAAATAAAGACAAAAAGTCTGCTCCTCCGCGCATTATGACTTGTTGGCTTGCTTTACTGAATCATTTCTGGCCTGTCAGATGGTATGAAGGGTTTGCACGAAATGTCCTTTGGTGAGAAGGAATGCATTGTGTGTGTCTGCGTGTGTGTGTGTGTGAGAGAGAGAAAACCCTTGGCAGTGGCTTGGTGAAAACAATCTTGTTGGTCGTCTGTGATCAGCTCGACTCCAACCCCCCCAGTGACCACAAAGCTGTCTCAGAGATGGATGGACCGGAGCAGATAAGGAACACCTCTTTGCCACTTATAGAACCATCTCTGGACTATCCGCCGTGTTGCAAGGGTTGCGGTGTGTGTGAAGGAACAGAAAAAAACAAGCACATGCAATATGCTAGGTAGCAGGGAATAGGAGTAGGGAATTCAGCCTATTACACAGCTTGTAGAAAGACCCCATTTCTGGTGCAACATTTGTAAAAGGCATGCTCAGGACCTTTAAACTTGGAGTCTGGTCCCTAGGCCCATATGCAGGCTACAGATAAAAGAAACAAAGAGTTGTGATAGTTTTAGTCTGGGGGTCCTTGGGGAGGGTCCAGGGGGTCCTCAGCAAAATACTATAATTTAATTTCCTAGAAGTTATTCCACTTATAGAGTGAATGACTGTTGAATGACTATTCTAATCCTAGGTTTCACTCTCACCACTATTATCTAAAATCTAAAATCTGATGATTTGGGTGTCTGTCTGGCCCAATTTGTGTCTATCTGAGTGTCCATGACATGAAACTGTTTGAAAACTCCTGTTTTAGCCTACCTCAAAGATAGATAGGTAGCGACCACAATGTACATAGGGCGGGTGGGGTTATGAAAAGGTCAGTTGAGTTTGAAGCGAAATTATGAGGCTACAATCAGGAGCCAAACCACAAAAGCTCCCTCCTTTGCAGGCATGGAGTAGCAGGTTTCGGGAGTTGTTTAGAGGATAACATTGTAAAAGATGTTGTGTCGCGTAAGATAAGAAGATGACAGGGAGCTACGTTTTGCCTAAAGCTATACAAATGCTCCCCAATCACGGTGGAGGTAGCCTACGTTCGGTGGCGCTGCCTCCATTTTGAGTCATTACCTGTGAACAAAGCAGCGATCGGTGATGGATGCGTTATTGGGCCGGCCGCGAGGACCCGCTCCGTGTTAACTCTCATGCTGCAATTTGCCGCAACCTGGCAAATTGTTTTTATCTTAATAGTCGTCATCAGTCTCCAGATTCGGCTGTGTCAGTCGGTGGAGCCGCTGGCACCCATTAGGCCTGTGCGCTCCGTGGCCAATGAGGCCTAAAAGGCAGAGATTTACTGCCGCAACACCTCGGCCTCAAACACAGCCTTGGCTTTTACTCAGCTGGCCCTGAGCGAGAGAGGCGGAGAGACAGAGAGGAAGATGGAGAGAGAGAGGGAGGAACGGAAAGCTGACGACTAAAGGAAGAGAGAGACGTAACACCGAGTTATGTATCGGCGAAGCTGGCTTCATGACAAGGACTCATACTTGCTCTCTTTGCTAAATTAGGAAAAGGAGAAGGTTACATTGTTGTTGTTGTCTCGTTGCGACATGGAGTCTAGTTATAACTGCAGGATGTTGACTTTGCTGTTTTCTGAGGATGACTTTAACAGTCAAGGACAAATCCACCCTTGAATACTCTTCCACTGTTACATATCATCAATCTGTGATGTTCAGTGCATTCCAGGAGTTATTTTGTGCTGTTGTAATTTACTTTGCTGGCGAACGCACTTTCCCTCAACCTGCCTCGTCTACTTCTACTCCAGCTAGTGATTTCCCGCATTTCCCATAATGACTCGCACCCCTTACTCAAAACACAACATGTGTTGTGGCTGCATTGCAGTCTGGACTCCTGGGGCTACTGTTGAGAAATTTGGATTTCTCACTGTATGATTGTTGAACATCTGTGTTGTAAAATGGTGAGTCTAGAAAGAAAGTCCTTTCTCTTTGATTCTGAGTTACTGACACCAAAACCTGACATTTATCGTTTGGTAGGTTTTCCACATGAATAATAGAAATTCACCACCAAACAACAAAATCGGCAAAAGCTGTTTTTTTTAACAGTGTTAAAGTGTTTTTGGATGGCTTTTTCCTTTTAACTACCATTTCCCAAGCTATCACAAAGTCAGCATTTCGGCACTGTCAGCCAAATCATTGTTATGATAGTACAACTTAAAAAGCAGAACTGGGTCGAGGGTTACGTTTGTTCATCTCAGGCGGGGGTTAGCAAGATGTTCCTTGTTTACTCCACAGTATGGGCTTCTAGAAACATGCAGAAAAGCCCCCCCCCCCCCCCGCAGAATCATCAATTAAAGATAAGGGAAGGAAACCAGCGCAGAGATGAAACTCGGAGGCAGTGATAATGAAAAAGATGACACATTTCCTTTCATAGATCTGCACATCTGCGGTACATCGAGGGGGGAATTTGTGTGTTCATTATATTAGCTACCACACACATGGATACACTGTAAAATGCACAAACACACATACGCACACTGGGATTTGAAGTGCTCAGCCAAGTGGCGTTCATAGGGTCAAGTTAAAGCAATATTCCACTTAGTTTTAACATGGGGGTTATTTGGCACTTGACCGCCTAGAAAACTAGAATATAAACTAATCACCAAGACCGGATGCAGCTGGACGAGTTTGTAGCATTCTGTTTTTTGCCACGAAAATAGACTGAAAACTGACATTTAACACGTTGGTGAACAGATTCAACATTCATTTTATTCTGCTGTAGTAATCACAAATGAGACGCTTGCCCATCACAGTTTCACAATCTCTCCAACCAAATGATATTATTTACACTTTGTAATGACATTTTTTAAATTGTTGTTTACATTCTAACAAGCCAATGCCATCGCTAGATAGATCTGTGGCTCAGCAATAAACAGAATTCTGCACAGACTTTGTTGTCATTGAACTTTTATTTATCACATCGTATCGTGGTTGTATTGAATCGTGAACCCCGTATCGTGAGATAAACGTATCAGCCCATCCCTATTCGTTGGTTTTGTTATTCGATCTGATTTGTCTCCTTTGGGTGTTCCAGGCATTGTGATCTGGTCTGACTGCTCTTATCTGTCGGTTCTAGTAACATCATCTGAGGTTATAGTCTTGTTTGTTTGGATACCTAACCAAGAAGCCTCTGTGGTTAGGTTAGTTGTATTGTTAAACAGTCAGGCCTTCTTTTTACAGTGATGTGTATTCCCTAGGTCTGATAAAGACAGTAATGAGAACAGACAACAATGCACATGCACCTTGCACATTGTCACTTTTTCTTGACATATAGTACTTTCATGGAGTTTTTGATTATCTGAACAGCTAGTAATGCATATGTTTAAAACGGCACGTTCTGTATATATGGTATCTACATCTGTAAATTGATTATATTTGATAAGCTGAATGTCTGCACCCCGAGACCGTGTACATGTGCATGGTGTTCTCTAGACTTGTCGGAAATTCACATATTTCCTCTCTTCATATTATCACATTCTCTTTTAGTTGTATCTACTGCATATATCTCAATATATTATAATTTCACACTGCATATGTTCTTCAGTATATTTTCATATTGTATGTTCATTTATCTTTTCCCCCATACTTAACTGCTGTTATTTTGCATTCTGCACACCCTCATAGCGCTCATTCATAGATTTCCACTTGATATGTTCAGAAAACATTGGAATTGTCGGTTATGTTTAATACTCCCAGTTGCTATATTTGTATTCTATTTCTGGTAACACTTCATTTCGATAGTCCACTGTTGACTCTCTACATGTCAACATGTTGACTGTCAACAGGATTTGTCTCAACAGACAAGTAATTGTATGTATTCAACCAACCACTAGTAGACTATGAGGGGCTTTTCAAGTGCTAATAAACAGACTTCATCAACTGAGTATTTGTTGACCGTCAACTAGGAAGAAACACCTTCCTACATATGGAATTGTTTTGAGTCAAATGCCTTACTGTCCTGTAACTGTCCTTAAACCTAACCCTAACCCACAAACCTAAGCTTTACCAAGTTCTTTCATGTCCCTAACCCATTTCTTTTATGTGGCTAAACTTAACTGTAACCTTAACCGACTCTTGTTGACAGTCAGCTGATACACTGTTGAATATCTATTGATACAAGTGATACCCTGTTTTTTCTCATGATATTGCAATGACCCAATATCTCCACGGGGATCATTGAGACACAATGTACTGTATATTCCCTAGGCCTCTCTCTTGACTGACGTGCGTCTGTCAACGTTTTGTGTCCCGCAGGCCAACCTGAACGACTCCCACAACCAGATGGTGGTCCACTGGGCTGGAGAGAAGAGCAATGTCATCGTGGCCTTGGCCAGAGACAGTGTAGGAGCCACCGGGCCTAAAACCAGCTCTGTAAGTACAGTCGAACACATTCATGCATAAGAGATATAGTAAGGCTGAAGCTCGCGTGTCCAAGTCTTTTTATAGACTGACTATAACCTCACATATTGGGCTTGAGCATGTTTTATTCTCACATCTCACTCCTTGGGTTAGACTGCTGTATTGGTTTTTCCATTATTGGCCTTTTATTAAATATCGGATATCGCATATATACAGTATTTATAGCAGCCAGTCATGCCAACCACCGCCGATATGATGGAGATTCCACCCTGACCACAGCTATATAAAACCAGTCTGTAAAACATGCAATGAAATTTTAGTTTCTGTGCACCTTTTCTTTATTCATTTAACTGTTCAGTAATGTTTCGGTCAACTATTTATTCATTAAAAGGCAGTAACGTATCCCAGGGTTTCCCCTACCATTGAATAGGTGAGGTGTGTCACCGTGCCTCAAAGAGCTGCTAACACTAAAAGAATTTCATTATCCTGGGTGTCAGTGGAGAGTTTTAGTGTCACCATGATGGTCTAAATGCTGTTTTCTCTGCCCTACTGACTCAATACTAACTGGAGGTTTCAAATGAAATGTTCAACGACAATTTAGCTAGATGGAGATCAAGCTTGATTTTCAATATGAGGAGAGATTTGTGTGAGCGTGTGTGTGTGCGCACGTGCACAAGCACAGGTCTCACATGTTTCTCATGTTTCTGTGCTCTCAGGTTCACTGAGCCACAGATTAATCTCTCCATCTGTTACAGTAACACACATACACACATACACACACTTGGAGAAAAACTGACAGTCACAAAGTCATTAAACATAACATTTCTCTTCTTTCTGTTTCTGTTTCGACCTGCTGAGCACTCAGTTGGCTTACAGAGCTTACCTGAATCTTGTTAAGAGTTAAGAGAGAGGCCCCCTCTTCTAGGATTTGACAGATTTTTGAAGGTTTTTGAAGGCCCATACCAATACCAAAATTTTTAGATTGAAGCTGCTGACAGCTGATATTTTGTGCTAATATTCAATATTTTTTACATTTGACCATTTTCTTGCTAAAAATGTTAACTTTAAAAAATTACAATGGTTCAGTGTTTCCCCAAGAAGTTTATTCCTGTCAGGGTGGAAAAGCCTCTGAAACAGCATGTAGACCACCTTGTGACACTAGAACACCCCACTGAAACCTGGAACAATAATGATAACAATATCAAAATCTGTCCATAGTGTCTCCCTGCCTTCCGCCCAATGCCTGCTGGGATAGGCTTCAGCTCCCACCGTCCAGAAAAGGATTAATTGCGTAGAGAAAAAGACAGAATGAATGAATGATAAAACATATTCATGCATATTTGTGTAGAATCATATTTAAAATGTCACAATTCAAAATGTCACAATTTCATCAAAATGAATCAATTAAAAAGTCAAGGTCAATTCCAGTGTGATTTGAGTTTTTTCCTCATTTTTTTTACATTTTCCATCCCTTTAATGTTAATTCTGACAGCTATAGTCCGTGTAAATAAAGCTAGATTTTACACAACTATGGCTTAAAATTGGTGTCCACTTCTTTACTGGGAGAACCTCGCAATATTTAGACAGCATTTATTTTAAAAATGTTTACTTTGAATAACAACTAAAACGAGGGGAAAACGGCAAATATCTCAAAACATGATAAAAACATAAGAAAGCCATCTACAGTGATGTAGAACAGTAAGGGAATTCAGGAAATTAGCAAAAACTCCAGTAACGCTGGAATTGTCCTTTAAGGGCTTAGCATAGACAACCAGTGGAGTATTGATCAGTTATATAATCAAACAAAGCGAATCATATCCATCTCATCTGATTGTTAATAAAAGGCCAATATCAGCCTGAAATATCGGCAATCCCATATATTGGTTAATATGTAACTACTACCTTCTTCTACTCACAACATTGCCGAGCAGAGGAACTTTTAAGACTTTAAAGGGCACTTCATCCCAAAAAAAAAAGAAATTATGCATTATCTCACAGCTAAAGCTAAATCTTTCGCAGCTTTTAGGCTCAGAGAGTTATTGGATGTTCTTGAGTGTGCAATTGTCTACTGAGGGATTTCATCAAGAGGATACTTAAGCCTTGTTGTGTTAATTGCAGTTCAACGCAGTGATATAGATGACAAATAAGCATAGCCCAAAGCCTCCGTGAGAGTAAATCAAAGTTTATTTTGTCTTAGTTTTTGATGATCATTTAAAGAGTCTCCAGATGATCACAATGTTTTCTATACTTTAGAGGACGTGAATACTTTCTTTTGGAATAGTAGTCTTGTGTCAAAAATGCTCCTATGGGAAAGAGTGTTTTTGCTAGTCTGGGAGAAGTACGGGAATAAATCTCTTACAAGCTATAACTCAGAGCCTTGGTTTTGAGTAGGTACCTTGAAAGGACCAACTATGCATTTAAAATCTGCTGTGTACTCAGTCGTGAGTGGCAATGTCTTTGATATAAATGCTTTGTCCTTCAGCCTAAAGTACAGGTTTTGTGGACTGCTAGCTGCAATTGATCATTATCCGATCCTCCTCCTCTCCTCTTCCTCTCCAGGTCTATGTGTCCTATGACTATGGGACCAGTTTCTCGCTCGTCTCGGAGAAGTTCCAGTTGTCAGGGGTCAAGGTCAAGGATGGCACCAAGCAGGTCATCTCCCAGTTCTACCACAGTCCTGCAGACAACAGGAGGGTAAGTAAGGGAAATATTCAGCCCCATTTGAACAGGATTAGAATTACAGGATAATGAGTGTCATAAAATACTGGCCATGCTTATTTTACTCATCGTTCTAGGCTTTTTTTTTTAGCCAGTGCCTACTTACAAACAGAGGCGTATAGTAGTGTCAGACATTCCCGGATGTAAATGACCTGTCTTCATATAAACAGACAAAAATGAATTTGTGTGCTCTTTGGCAATCAGAAAGTAACACGACTGACTCTCATATTATCTGCATATGAATTCAAACACAGATGAGTCTCTCAAATTATCAGGCCAACTACAAGTGCGCTGAACACATGTAACACTAGGTAACTGTGGCTAAAATTAATACTGAGGTTGAGAATTAGCAGTATGTGTCAATTTTGAAAGACGTCCGACAATCACCACTTTAGTGTGCGTTTTCAAAGCAACATGGTGCGACTAACAGAGATCCAAAGAGGCCATATAGGCAGTGCCCAAATTGCAGATGCATCGGTATCAAAAACTGCAAAATTATTTAATGTGGCAAGGGGAACAGTCTGGAAACTCAGCACTGCATATCCCAAACACAGACAAACTGCATCAGCAAAGAGAGACAGTGGTCGCAAGTCAAAGCTCACCGACAGTGATAGACAGTAGTAGGGAGGTAGATTTCCACCTCCTTCATCCTTCAGAGGACTGGAGGCTTTCCATCATGAAGAAAGGTCCAGTATCCCGCTATATACAGTTCAGGATGCAGTATGACATTCTTCCAAGGAGGATAGAAGCTGTTCTGAAGGCAAATGGTGGCCCTACTCTGTACTAGGCACTTCATATCCATATTCCTTTGCTTTGCTCTATTGTGATTACCTACTGGAATTTATAGTGTACCCAGCTTTGTACGTACTGCGTTGCTGCCTACCAGGAGCAGCAGTGCACACAACAGCGAACATAAAAGCACATTGGCTGCCTGTAGAGAAGGCATATGGCTGCACAGGGCTGACGGACTGTCAACAGGGGTCATTTGTCTGGCTCAGGTGGGCTCAGTGGTAGACGGACTAAAGCAAAGGAGGGGTTAGTGGAAAAGGGGAAGTTGACAGAGATGAAGCGATGGGACTGGACAAATGTAGGTCAGGCAGAGAGAAGAGTAAAGAGCAGGGTTTATCCAGGTTTTTGCATAATATAGTAGCCACTAATCTCATCATGATCAAGTGAACAAGGCTTCACATTGTCTGAGACCATGCATGCAGGGCCCTTCCTAATATTCCACTAGTCTAGACTCTAGACTGAAGAGCGTTCTAGCCGTACCTCGGTCTGGACTCAAGACTAAAGGTGACTGAAGGGTCCTTTTGCCTGTCCCTCAGCCTAGACTCAAGACTAAAAGTGACTGAAGGGTCCTTTTGACTGTCCCTCAGTTTAAGCTCAAGACTAAAGGTGATGGAAGGTTCTTCTGACTTTCCCTCAATCTAGACTCAAGACTAAAGGTGACTGAAGGGCTTTCTGACAGTCCCTCGGTCTAGACTCAAGACTAAGAGTGTTTGAAGGGGCTTTTGACTATCCCTCAGTCTAGATTCAAGGCTAAAGGTTATTGCACCTTTACCATCTGGGTCTATGGATTGTGGAACACCTTTCTGAGGAACTAGTTATTTCAGTATCATCTTTTAAATCACTTTTTTTCCCCCATGTTTTCATCTTATGCTGCTTCTTATCGTTTGTATTCTTCATTTGTAGTTTTAGTGTTTGTTTAATGCATCCAGTCATACAATAGTTTCAAAACCAATCAAAATATACACCTTTTCTTGTTTATTTCCGAGGTGTTGCACTTGATCTAGAGAGTCACCATTTATCCCACTAGTGATCATTTAAATTGAAGTGAAGTGAGATACCCCTTGGGTAGGGATGCTTGGTATATAAGATAACATTTGCAGCTACCACTTTAGGCAAGTCATCAAGAAGATGGTCACAGATGTGCCAAGACTAATGTCTTTGTCTAGGTGTTAGACATTTTGTTAGTACAAAGTGCCAGTAAGTTATTCTCATGTCAGTGTCTCTCAAAATAAGGATGTAACTCTATTTACTGTAATTGGCAAATTCTTAAGACTTGAGTTTCAAATTTCAAGTTTGTTTATTTATATAGCCATAAATCACAAGCACATCTCAAAGGACTGTGCAGAGAATGAGCCTAACTAGATCTAACTGATCAACAATCAGCCATAGAACAGAATGATATAGGACAAACATCAGGAAGAGCAAGACACACAAAAACAGATTATAGCAAGACATAACAGCCTAGCCTAACATAGCTTAACCTACCTGGCACCACCAGCCTCCATTCACTCCATTCACTGATCAGTCTGGGTATATGTTTAGAACTTCTATTTCCATCATGTGGTTTTGTTTGCATGTGGAATTAGATATGTTCGTACTTAGCATGGAAATCGAGACGTATAGTAGGAGCTTGCATGGCTGTAGTGAAGACGACCGTAGTCGAGTCCAAGTCAATTCCAAGACCAGGTCCAGTAGAGTTTGAGTCAAGACCAAGTCCAAAGGGGGTCGAGACCAAGTCAATACCGAGACCAGAGCAAATCAAGTCCTATTCAAGACCAAGACCAAAATAGGCAATAAACCGTGTACTTTTTACCAAATTCAAAAGTAGACACGAGACAGAGACAAGTCCAAGATGTCAAAGAAGGGTTTCAAGAGCGCACTCAAGTACTACAGCCCTGGAGGCTCATTTATCCAAGCATCACACTCCCAAGCGAACTGGTTAAACAAACAGGCACAGAGCTCAGAAACAACTTCCGTGTTGAAAAAGGCAGTCAGAAATATTCTAATTGCTCTTGGCTTTCTCAGCCTCTTGACACGTGGGTAACCCTTCTATTTCAGTGTATTGCAGTCATCTGAACATTTCACTGGTTTGAACAACCTCCGTTCCCAAGGGGTCTGAATTGGCGAGGCTCCACTGTAGATCAGTGATTTGGCACGTAGGGTTTCAAATGCACCATCTGCACCCGTACAAGACAGTTGAGAAATACTTTACCAGACCATGCCTTTGCTTCACGTACGTTTCAGTTGGTGGAACCCTATTATGAACCTTGAAAGAGTTTTTATGCCCATACCTCAAGGGAATCAGTACTGCACATTTACTGTCACTGACTTCACTGACTGCATCTCTTTCTCTGGATTTCATTTTTAAAGTTGTAGGATTGTATTTAAAGCATTTCTTTCTAGAATTTTCATTTTGATTAGGAAAACCAAATGCTACCAGATGTTCATTGCTCAATATAAATACAGATAATGGTAAAGGTTTTAAAATAGGTAGTGACTGCAATAATATGCAATTGTGATATACAATTCAAATGTTTCAAATTGTGGACATCACATTTTGAAGTGAACCTCTTTATTTCTTCTCTTGGTTTATCATTTCAGCTTTGTATTCTGCCATCCCTCGATGCAGCTATTGTTCTCAGAAGAACTCTGTCCTGCTTCCAGAGAATGGAGAGGTTATTGGGAATACAGTGAAGCAGCACATCAAAGGGAATAGAGAAAAGCAGGATTATAACTGTACAATTACGTAATCAGACTTCCTAATTAGGCCTGGGAATTAAGTGTCTTGATGGAGCACTGACTATTTAAGACTTTCTTTACATTTCTACAGTTCCTTTCCAAGTAGCTTCCTTCCTTGAATGTCTCGAATTAGTTTGATAACAGCGAGTTTTTTTATGTATTAAAAGTGAGCGCGCATTACATTTGGTTTCAACAAGCTGAACTGTGTGTTTCTTTGTCTTCCTCAGTACCTATTCGCAGATTCCACCAACAATTACCTGTGGAACACCTTTGACTTCTGCAAGAGCGTCCAGGGCTTCCCCATCCCTTTCAAACCCACAGACCTACTGCTCCATAGCAAAAGACCCAATCTGGTGCTGGGCTACGACAGCTCCCACCCCAACAAACAGGTACAGCCGTGCTACAGCATGTTTTTTACAACCTGGGGTTTACTCTAATATCGGTTTTATTATATACGCTCTTGTCTGTTGCAGCCCCACTTTGTGATTTAGCCTGATAAGACAGGTGTATTTTTTTATATAAAAATCTTGCCTAGTGCAGCTTTAAGCATAACTAAAATGAAGCATGCCTCCCTAAGTCAGAGGCTTATTTCCATTGTGGACCTCATGGTGTCAAGACGGCAAGATGGGTAACGTTAAATATGATGCACAAACATAATGATAATGATACACACACAGTAGATGGATTTTGATCACTAAGAAAGCGCTCCCATTTCATATTTGTTGTTCTTCTTAAAGTGCTGTTTTCAGCGCTTGGCTTATTCTTCAGCACATTATGTATATTATAACCTAAGGAAGAAGTGGTTGATTTGTTAGTTACCGCATCACAGCTGTGGACTTGTTACTGCATCGCAGCTGTTTTAGGTTCCTCATCTTGAGTGCAAACACAATCACTCCAGATGACTCTCAAGTGTTCTCCTTTTCACATGCAAGAGCCAAAACGTGGAAATGAGCCTGACCTACATTTTTACAGTGCACCAACCCCCCCCCCCCCCCCCCCCCTTCTCCTCCCCTCCTCCTCCTCCTCCTCCTCCTCCTTCCTCCGTCCTCCCTTCACATCCTCTCTTCCCTCCTGTCGCTGTAGCTGTGGAAATCGGACGACTTTGGGGAGACATGGGTGTTGATCCAAGAGCATGTAAAGGCCTACTTCTGGTAAGACAACCAACGTCTCAGTCTGCAGCAAGCATGTACCGAAGGGAGGATATAAATGATAAATATCCTTAACCTTGTGCTGCGTTCATGTCATATGGGAAACACCGTAGATATGACCTCTGCGTTCAGGTGGTAAATACTGCTAGAAAATAATGTTCACCTCAGCATTCAGGCTGTAAATACTACTTGAGATCTTGAGAAGAGGGCTTTGTGATGGAACCTAGAATAACTGTAGTCAGGTTTAGTGAATGATAAATTCATTTCAAATATAACCAACCAAATTGATGCTTTTCATTGCATAAGTCATTTTGTAATCACAACTCTTAAAATGCCAAAGCAGGACACAACTACTTGCTGGATTTTTTCTTTGTGGTTAACATTGCAATGTTGGCTTTGCTGTCGGACATGAACTCACATGCATCACCCACAAAGCGGATGTCTGAGAAGTAGTTCTTACATTTATTCCCATATGATGTGAATGCAACAATGGTGAGATCCTATTTGGCTATGTTTGGGGTCAGGGAAGGGCAAGTCGATGGATTTACTATTCGGCAAGTGACATTAAAGGACTCCACCCTTGTTAAGTCAGACCTGAGGATTGAACCGTTTCCTGTTTGCCAATTGCTTCCTCTGTGAGTGTGTGTGTGTGGGTGGGTGTGTGTTAACCGTGGCCCTCAGGCTACTTTATCCTCATTGCACTGAAAATAGCTGAAATTGGGGGATTAACAATTTATTATGTATTTGAATTATTTGCATTTTGCACAACACGACTTGACTTGCTACCCAGTCAAAATGAACTAATTTTATTAGCTCTCCATGGGATTGAATTGTACCAACAATTGTACAACATAAACAGGCCAGTAGCGTCGCCTCTGAACAAGAGACTCTTGATTACTGTGAATCAAAGTAGTTTTTATTCAAGCTACCCATCTCAGCTGTTTTAATGCATTGCTTCGGTATAAAAGTAGTCTTTCGGTTGAGGTATTTTCAGCTGTGTCATGGCCAACAGCCTGACATACAATCAAGATAACAGTCATTGCAACATATCCGTTTTCCTTGCCAAATGCGTCAGCAGTCCGACTCTCTTATTGAGAATTTAAAAGACTGGAGGGAAAGCAGCCAGGGCAAAAGGCCGTGCTCGCAACCGGTATCACCAATAAAGTCCCATCAAGAGAAACAAGCGCGTGGAAAAAGAGGAAGCAGCGCCAGCCAACATCATCGGACTGCTCTGACGTCCGCCAGTTGATGAATGAGCGCTCGGATTAATAAATGATGTCACCCACCTCCCCTCTTTGTGTCTCTGCCCGTCTGTGTGGGTGCTAGACCGCGGCGGCACTAGATAGATCACATGGAGCTGCGGTTTGCCCTCACTGCTGCTCCTCGGTGAGGCTAAATCGCTTTCTGCCGTGTGCATGGGCTTTTGCCACCGATAACAAGATAACGGGCATGTACACACACACCTGCACACACCTATCTATATACCTCACTTAGATCATGTTTGCTATCTTGTAGAGGCGAAGAGTGTCTATCTGATTGGAATACTGATACATTGGAAACTATCATGATGATATTGCAAGCTTTCAACAAAACCAGATGTATACTCAAAGATATTGTACAGAGGGGCAGAGGGTGTGTAGTAGACTCTGTATTATAATATTAATATGGACCAGAGGAGAGAACAGCAACCAGAAACATATAGACAGAAAAGCGCTTGAAACTGGGTTGAAACGCAAGGTTTTATCGGTATGAGGAGACAAATGTTTACATCGGATAGCCAGCAGTTACTTATGCTAGCATTGCTAAATAAACTGAGGGCAAACCGCAGTCTGGAGTCACACCAGAGAGGGGAAATTACAGCAAGACAGCACAGACAAAGTTACAGGAACTAAAACCGGATTTGTTTTGACACCCTCCCCAACCAAGTACAAAAATGCAACAACGTAAACTTTTCCACTACGAAAACAAACCATAGATGTGATCGCACCCTAAACACTTATCTAGGCAATATAAGATCTGGCAGGCGGCCGAGATGAAAGTGACCTGGAAAACTTATTTTTCTAAGCTTTGAAGCATCTGCTCTTTGACTTTCTTGTGTCTGGGTTGAGTTTCCTCTTTCACTATGACTAAGGTTCCTACTGCCCTCTCGTGCGTTTGTAGTTCGAATAAAAAATATCCGCTGTCTGCTGTCCTCAGCTGTCATCATCTGACATGCCTTTAACCTAGCTCAACTGCAATCGCACAACAGTTCCTTGGTTGTTTAGTGGTCCTACATTCATGGATTTCTTAATGCATTGATTCATCCACTGAATGCATTTAGTGGTCAGCCATTAAGATGCACTGTTGCAGTGGTAACCTAGCCAAGAGAAGCTGCAAATGATCTGAGGACAATGGCAGCGCAAGAAAGGATTGATCTTAAATTCCCCCTGCGGCTCCGTCCAATTGTGGTCTAATCCTGTTTGTTCTGGGTTTAGTGAGGGGCGCTACTGTTGTGCCGCAGATCAGTCTAAGGCACCGTAGGCCAGAGAGACTCGGGCCTGAATCGCACCCTGATGCTGGATGTGTGTAGCTCTGTGTTGTCAGACACTTATGGTGTAAAGCCAGCCCAATCTGATGGGGCTCAGTCCCCCACCCATCCCCTAATCCTTTGATCGCATTGGTAGGAGACGGACTGAGAGGCAAAATCCTGGCTGCAGACTCGCCTATGTGTGTACACTAAGAATTGTACAATCGTCGCTTTCGTGTGAATTAAGAAGACTGATGCAAATGCTGCAGACTGATTGATTTTACATATGGATTGAGAGAAACAAGTGAGAGGGGACCAGAAAAAAAGGGAGAGATGGGGTAGAGGGAGAGGGTTAACAAGAATACGATGAGATAGGAAGGCTTGAGTGGGAGAAATGCGATGGTCAGATGGACAATAGGGTTAGATATTCATATTGTGCAAGTATTGGCCTTTTATTATATACTGGATATCGGCCAAGTTGTGTTGTCCACCTCCAATGAAGTGTATGGGAAGCCCTTAACCTGAATCGATTCTCAACATTTTGACTGAATTCCGCAGAAGTATGCATTAATACATGTTTTTATCCTAGGTTTCAATGAAGAGTTTTAGTGTCCCATGGTTCGGCATGAAATTGTTCAAATTTCTAGATTTGAAAATATCGGATATTGGCAGCTTCAATCCAAAAATATCAGTATTCGCCTTCAAAAACCCACATTGGTCAAACCCTAATTGACAGACAAACAGAGTGGGAAGTGGGGAAAACAGGGGAAGAAGGGTGTCTGGGAGGATCGAGGGCCAAGGATGAACTCAAAGGAAGGGACAGAGACAGACTGCGAATAGCTCTTCATGCACTCTTCACCCAGACAGTGTCCGTCGGGTGAACAGCGACCTTTCAAAGAATGCCACAGTGGCGGAGCCGAGCCGGAGACACTGCTCTCTCTGTTTCAGCTCCGCGGCCTCAGAGGAAAACACACTGATTTGGAAGGCAGATGATAAGATGCAGTGAACCTCGTCCATTCATTCCAGCCGATTCTCAAGGCCACTGTTTCGAACACCCTCGATGCACACTTGGGGTTTGACCAATATGTTTTTCAAGGTTGGTATTTTTGGATTGAAGCTGCCGATGGACGATATTTTCAGCATCGGGTCGGAAAAGCCTCTGAAATGGCATTTAGTGCATCATTTGGCACTAAATCTCCCCCTTGAAAGCCAGACTAATGAAATTCTTTCAGGTGGGTTAGCAGCTCCTTAAGGCAGGGTGAGGCAGGTTTCACTGCAGGTTTTTACGTAAAATCCTCCCACACCACACTGGAATTACTTGTCTGACCAGACATCTGAAATAAAAAATAATTATTATAAAATAATATTCACTAGCTGTCAGGGAGGAGTTTCCCTTGTCTGAGGACGACATTGACTGGCCCATATCAGATTTTTAATAAAACGCCAATATTGGCCTGATATATTGGCTAAACGATACATTGGAGTAACCCTAAACAGAAAATGACAACACCTTTCTAAATCTGTACGAAATGTGAAGAAGATCTGGACTTTTGCTTTGTAATTTGTAAAATCTTTTAGTATGATAAGGCAAATTGTCCTGCAGGTAGTAACAGCATTCAACAAGACAACAAAAAAATGCATATTCTTGAACTGTCCTAAATTTTGGTTTATTCAAAATGAGTAAATTCCAGCCACCGGGATACTGTGCTGTGTATATATATATTTATTTTTGACTGTGCGTGTGATATTGTAACCCTGATGAAAGCTTTTACAGCCGAAAAGGCCTTGGTTTGAATATTACAAGGTTGTCAAATTGTTCCCCAAAAATAGGTGAATTCTTTTCATGCCATTGGGACTTCTTTCTTAACACACCATGGTGTGTTAAGAAAAGGAAACAGGGTTTTCACCACCGTACCCTGTTGCCACGCTGCAGGTTTTATATGATAGGAGGGGTGAAGGACGGGACGGTTAAAAAAAAAAAAGTGTTATTTGTTGGAATTTTTGTGTACGCCTAGTCGCCCACTGGTACATTGTGAAGTAACAACTAAAGATATGCCGTTTTCCAAGAAGTAATGGGATTTTGATGTTAAAATTGTGCACATTTGTGGCATTTATTATTAAATAGGTGTATGTTATGATATGGTGACTGAATTTTCTTTTCCCTTTTTAAGTTCTTTGTCTTTCTCTCATTCCCCACCTTCCCTCTCTTCCTTCCACGCCCATCCCTCCCAATCCTAGGGGGGTGGAGCCCTACGACCCCCCCACCACGGTGTTGGTCCAGCGACACGAACCCCAGGGCGTCTCCACCGTGCTCAGCAGCACCGACTTCTTCCAGAGCGAGCAGTACCGGACAGTGATCCTGGAGCGGGTCGACAGCTTCCAGCTCCGCGACAAGTACATGTTCGCCACCACCACCCGGGTAAGAGAGCCGGAGGAGTGGAGTAGGTGTTCTGAGCATGATATCATACGGTTCAATATGATTTGATATTTCAGTGTTATTTGCAGCATACTGCGCAGGAGTGAATTTAGCTGTGAATTGTAGGCGTGGGACGATATGCTTACCTCATGATACGATTCGAGGAAATTCGATACACGATACGGGTTTCACGGTTTGATACAACGATACGATGTAATAAATAAAAGTTCAATGACAACAAAGTCTGACTGCAGAATTATATTTATTTTTGAGTCTCAGATCTTTCTAGCGATGGCATTGGCTCGCTAGAATGTAAACAACAATTTTGAAATGTCATCACAAAGTGCAAATAATCTAATTTGGATGGAGAGCTTGTGAAATTGTGATGGTCAAGCGTCTCATTTGTGATTACTACAGCAGAATAAAATCGAACTAATATCGCGATTCATTTTTCTGCCCCGCGATACGTATTGTCACATTTTTGTATTGCAATATCTTGAATTTTCAATATATTGTCCCATCCCTACCGAATTGATAATAAAATAATACAGTGTAGCTTTTACCTTTGCCAGCAATGTTGGAAGGAGCTTATGCTTTCACCCGTGTCCGTTTGTCTGTCTCTCAGCAAGATATCACAAGAAGCTTCTGGGTAGTATTGTGATACATAATTATGTGCATGATGATACGACATATGATTGAGGCAAAAACTGATTTCATATTTCCATTTCCCTTTATTAGGCAGATTAAATGTAGACAGTGTAGACTTCTGTGTACTAAGAACTAGAACTGAAATAACTTGTTATACACTGGAAACACAGCCCATTGTGAGTTGACCTTACATGAACTTGAACTCATAGCTCCTACTCTGTAACCTAACTCTTCTGTAAAGTAACAAGGGTTGCAAGTGTCAGTACAGCATTTGCAGAATTGATTGAAATTGAGTAGTCGGAGCTGCCATCTTTAGCGTTACGGATTTCCCATTCAAAACGGATAGAGCGCTGTCTCTATATATGATACTGTCTCTGATAACGGTCCCTCACCTACTGAATGCAGCCACTTCCTGCTATTCATACCTACTGTGTTCAAGCATATCCTTTCAAAAACCTGTTCATATGCATACATTTTAATACAGAAGTGAAAAGCCAGTTTCTCAACTCCCCATAATGTGCTGGGAATAATAGAAGAAGTTAGATCAATATTTGGTTTGTGATGAGATGCAGTGATGTGTATTTGTCGCTGTTAGCCTCCCGGTGTTTGTACAGTGAAAGTCACAGTCAGGGAGACAGACAGACAGTGGAGCAGATGGTGGATATGGTTTGGATCTCGGCTCTTTCCCAGTTTCACAAACTGTGTCGCAAACAGATTCGCCGTCCTCTGCATCACATGTCGGGCTTGGCGTGGGCCGACGACAGCCTGTAGCTGCAGTGTTTTAGAAACAGTTTATTGTGAAGAGAGGTCGGCTGTGAAGGATTTGTTTGATCTGTTAATTGATATCAGATGGTTAACCATACTGGGTCAGTGCGTCTAGCTATACTGACAGGCAAAAGTGGGAGCAACAAATAACAATTGCTCTTGTTACCATAATTAAGTAACCTTTTCATATACTTTTTAAACATTTTTTTGAAGTCAGTTATTTTACTTTTACTCAAGTATGTTTTCATTGAAGTTTTGTATTTCACTACATTTTATTTTAAGTTGCATCCATTACAGAGAACAGATTTTCTAGGCTTTCCATAAGCATTTGGAGCATGTGGAGGAAATGTTAAGCTAGCTGTAACATTAAATGCTCAGATTTATCCATGATAGTAGCTTAGTTAACATCCACCCAGCTACAGTATTATTAGTTTGCATTAATTTGGTTGTTATTTAGCTAGTGACATGAATTTTAGAGTTGTATTTTTGTAATGCTCACATGCAATATCACTCTGTCCTCTCATCCTCTTTGCATTGCATCAGAAAGATGATCTATAACAATGTATTTGTTTATTTTTGAGTTTGAGTTTTAAATGAGCTACTTTTTACTTTAACTGAAGTAGATTTGTACACCAGTAATTTAACTTCTATTCAAGTAACACTACTTCTACTTCAGAGGGATATTTTGCTCCCCTTTCCAGCGCTGAATACAAGATACTAAATCTGCCGTGATTTGAATGAATAAGTTGAGGTGTGTTGCTGTCTGCTCTGCTGTTTGCAATTAGCGACATTTGACAGAGAACGGAAATGAGTGTATGCAGTGTGTTTGTGCACAGTGCATGAATGTGACTGTCAGCGGAGATGCACATGTTTCCGTGTGTTTGTGTCTGCAGGAGAAACTAAACGGGTGATGCTATTTGCTGTGTAAACAGCAACAGGCGGTGTTCAGCGCTGGGCTAATAAGGTCAAACCAGTACAGCGAGGCCTTAATTTCCAATGGCTAATGTGGTCAAACCACATGAGTAATGCTCATTCACAATTACTAATGTGGACAAAAAAGATACAATGGGGACCTGAAAGGGTAATTCCAGTTATTTTTCAACTTGGGCCTTATTTTCCTAGTGTTTGCCATCATGACAATTGATTGTGTTCAAAATTTCATCACTTACTTCTCTGTAGAGACTTGCATACCCCTCAGCTGCAGGGAGCACTGCTCTTCAATACACACCCACATGCAAACTCCAACAGTCAAATCCAAAAAGCGATAAAAACACATCTTTTACAATACAGTAACACTCACACTGCAGTTACACATCTTTCAATAGCTGTGATTGAACAATTAGCAATACTTTTTAGTGTTGCTCACACACTTCCTTCTGCCACATTCAAGTCATATGGGAAGAAGTTGAAGAATGAGATTTTGTTGCTTCAGTTTGAAACCCTGCTTTGTGTTTTACCAAATTCAAATTCAATTCATTTGTATTCATGAATTCAAAATCAACCATCAATGAACTGCAGCAGATATTGCTTGCTTTTCCTAAGTAGGGTTGATTGTATTAATGTGAATATAACATGTTGTGTTGTGTTGTGTTGTGATGCCATGTGGATATATAAAGGATATCGGAGCCTGCAAAAAAAACCCACATATCCTACTTGTGATTACCACTAGGAGGTTGACATTAACAGTTTTTCCCAGTTAGCAGTTAGTATTTACAGAAAATCTGATACACCGTGAGCGCTGCATCAGAGCACTTGAACGGTCTACATGCAAACTAGCTCACACTAGTTAAAATAACCTACAAAAATAACAAAATACCACAATATACGCTAGGGTCAGGCCATGGATAATCTGAAAATCGGATGTAGGCAGGTCCCATTTTTTTTTTCTTTTTTCGCTTGACTGTTGGAGATTGCGTTGGCCCTTAAGTGTGTATTGGAGACCAGCGCTTCCAGCAAACTGAAGCTACTTGAAGCTCTGCAGTGAAGTAAGTGACTACATTTTGAACACAATCGATCATCATGATGGCAAAAACACTAAGAAAATAAGGCCCAGGTTAAAAATAACTGTAATTATCCTTTAAGCCCCAAGTGTTGAGAAGCCAACACCAAGAGCGACTAGAATGTAAAGAAGGAAGTCAACTCAAATGAGCATAAAATTGTCACAACTTGACTATCCAGTCAAATAAACATATTGCATTAGCTTGCCATGGGATTGAAATGTGCCTCCTGTCTGTGTGTGTATATACAGTATGTCTGTGTGTGTGTGTGTGTGTGTGTGTGTGTGTGTGTGTGTGTGTGTGTGTGTGTGTGTGTGTGTGTGTGTGTGTGTGTGTGTGTGTGTGTGTGTGTGTGTGTGTGTGTGTGTGACATGTCTGTATGCGCTCTTGTAGTTTTATTCTAGCATGGACTGAAACAGAAAGATCCAATTACAAAACAAGCCACTTATCAGGGCATCTGTGCCAGTGAGGCGTTTAGTGGTGAGGGTTATGGAATACACCAAGTTTTTTGGGAGACTGGCCCGTTGGTTAGCGTACCTGTTAATTGATTAGAACATAGACAGCAAAATCATCCATGTAGGTCCATCCTGTAGGTCATTGGCTCCGGTGCTCCATGCTAACACTTTAACATACACAAAGAGAAGATCATGGTGCGGATCACATTTCCACTCTCCCTACTGTTTTCTCCCCACCTACACACAGCAGTTCTGTGCTAAATTATATCAAAACCCAAAATCTACCCAGATGGAGGACAAAAGCCTCTCTAATTAGAGTCTGTGGCCTAATACTTATCCATGTGGGGCTTCTTGACATGAAAAAGATTTGGAGACTGTGATGAGGATAGGGCATCCGGGACAGGGCCAAATGATATTGCCATCATTTGGCAAGGGGTGCGTCATGCTTGTTTGGGCTGTCTTTCTGGAGTATTCTCTTTCTCCCAGTGAAGGGTATTTGACAGTAGTCGTCTCCAGAACAATTCATCAGTGTCTAATGTGATGAAGGAAGTCAGAAGGAAGTAGAAGGGAGGGCCTCTCTCTAAACATTGCTGAGTTTCAGATAAGCTCTGTAAGATGATTAAATGTTGACCACTGCAGTTAGGGGAGAAATGGAAAGAAGAGAGTGCAGGTTTTCATTCCAACCAAACACTACAGGAGCTGAATTCACTAATTAGTTTGCCTTCTGTGGTCAAAGTTGTACTAATCAGTGAAATCAAGACGTCCAGTACGTCCAGAAACTGCATACAACAGCAGCAAGATCTTCCCAGCTTTAGAGAATTGCGTCTGCTCATAGTTGTGGTGATTGACCTGTCTGCGACCTCGCTCCCCTCCGAGCCCCGACCCCGACCTCGAGAGAGTTGAACAGAGCCGATCTGATCTGAGCAAAGCTGACTGGAGCCCAGTCAGAGAGACCAGTGCAGCCCTCAGCACAGCCACTGTCCCTGGGGCTCGTCTGAAGACGGCCGCGGATGGAAGTGAAGGGAAAAGATGCAAGCTAACCTGTCACAAAGCATCAGCGTGAACGCTTTGCGATATTGGCTGGCAGTGTAAAAGGCTAGCAGAGCGATCTGTATTTTCTGTCATGCTCATTAGCTGGTAATGAATGATCCTTATAGACTAGCCTCAGTTACTTTCTCTACTCTTCTATCTTCGGTTTGCACTAATAGGATTAGAATAATGGAATATCACAAGCACTTTTGGCAGTGCCAAGCTGCTTAGGCTAATTAAAGAACCAGAAATGGAGAGTTTTATCTAACAATAGGGATCCTGAGGAATAGAGTGTTAATCAGACCTTAAAGACCCCAGCCTTTGGTCTCATTGAGCAGACCCAAGGAAGATAACAGGCTTAGGAGGTGTAATGGGGACGTCGATAAGGGGCTTCCCCTCTCTCTCCCAGTTATCTGTTAGATATATTCTTTCTCATTTTACACCATGAATCCTCTGCAGAGAACGTCTGTGAGAGTGACAGAAAAGCAGAAAGTAAAGATTGCAACAACAAGGACTCCTTCCATCAAAGAGCATCTGCCTTTCCGGTGGCTTCTGAAGCCCTTGATTACTTTGAGTTCCCTCAACGCTTCCCTTTGGTAAATATTTCAGGCTGCTGAACGTGCCCGGCCATGTCTCCCAGCAGCTTTATGCTATTTTTTTTTTTTTTTTTTTTTTTACACATCTACACCATCAAATTCTACTGGAAATTGCCGGTAGAGGTAAGTGGTTGTTTGGAGCTGCAAGTTTCCCATAAACAGCGATTGAAAGTGTTGCAACATCAATAGAAGAAGAGGTGGTATTATTTCTTCTGGCAGCCATGCTAAAACAATCTGACAGTGAGGTGGTTCAGTAATGTCAGAGAGAAGAAGGGAGGGAGTGTGCTGGTTGCCAAAGCCACATCTCTAGATTCTCACGCATTAGGCAATATTGAAATGATTTCACTTTCAGTTTGAGACAGCGGCGGAATTGTGAAAACCTCATTCCTCTCAGAACTTCAGAAAGATCCTAAACGCTATCCAGGGATGTGACGGTGAGTTCAAAAAAGCTGGGTAAAAAGCATGAAAATGGTAATCAGCCATTAAAATTGAATTGTTGCATCTCCAAAAAAAAAGCTGAAAGTCGTATTGCTGAATGGGATCTTATTTAAATCTGACTGGTAGTCCTTTGGATAGACATTACAGGTCCAGCCTGCAACTCAAGAGCCAGCCAAGCCACAAAACAGACTCGGGCACTATGATTTAGCAGCACCCTGTTAGTTTATAGATAGGGTCGGAGAATAAAACAGTAGGATGTGTGGTAAAGGCCCATTATCTCTTAACCATTCTCTCTTAAATTAACAGCCATACACCAGACCTTAGGAGGGACAAGGAAAAAAATCTAACCGCCCCTACTCAAAACACACTGCTCTGGTTTATTGCTGCTGCAGTACAAGAAAGGAACAACTGTTTTCATACCTTTTTTGTTTCGAATGTGTGTGTTAGCACGACAAAGGACAGAAACACTTCAGATTCTGCAATAAATAGAACAATCCACAGACGCAGCTGAGATGCTCTTGAACAGAATTCACCAGATCGCTGATATAGACGAAAAGCTGTGTTGGTTCCACGCAGTATTGCAAGCACACATGAAGAAATGGATTGCCCAAGGTGCATTGGGCCAGTGGGTAATGAATATGCAAAGCTGTATAGATGATACCTTAAATATTGCTGTGCAAAGCAGGCTGTGATGCGGCAGAGAGGGAGCTGCTATCCCTCATTGCCAAAGAGAATAGGGTTTATGGCGTTTTTGCGGCTTGTTTAGATGTCAGTCCGACAAATACCTCGCGTTATGGTAAAATATCACTCTTAAGAAACAAGGCAGCAAGTAAACATGTCATCCCTGAACCCGTCCCCCTCTGGGCCAGTCAATAACAAATGTCACCTTGTGATTGTTTATTGTGTGGGACTGGAATAGCTGAACAGGAGCCGGTTACAAGGAAATATAAAAGAGGCGTTGATAGTATGCAAGCGTGCAGGGAAGACGAAGTAAATCCAGAGCAGCTTATTGTCTGCCTTGCAATAAATTGCATAGCTCAGGATAACAAAAAAATGATAAAAAGCCTTATAGGAGGAAAGCTGAAAAAGTCTTCAGAATCTGATCAGCGGTGTGACAGTTGAATGATCCATAGGCCGGTATAATAAACAGAGATAGGTCATAGTATCCAAATTGTATTATTTACACTTGTAATGACATTTTTAAATTGTTGTTTATATTCTGGCAAGCCAATGCCATTTGGAGAAAGATTTGTGGCTCAGAAATAAACATAATTCTGCACAGTCACACATTGTCGCCTTTGAACTTGAATTGAACTTTTATGTATCACATTGTATCGTGGTTGTATTGAATCGTGAACCCCATATCGCGTATCAAATCGTATCTTGAGATAAGCGTACCATCCCATCCCTACTCGATCCCAAATTTTGTTGCAGGGACACGAAGGTCTAGATTTCATCGCTTACAAACATGTCACATCAAATGTTATTCTGACTTGATTTTTCCTTCAAAACTGTTCTTATTCTGCTTTTTTGCCAGCAAAGCTGAGTTGATATCGACACAGTTCAGGGATTTCAGGGTGTAGAAAGAGCTGTAATTCAGACAACATGAGCGTAGCATGGAATGTGTGGTTCACTGAGGGTTAGCGTTGCAGTCCAGTCTCTGTGGTTTCAAAGGAAAAATAAATTGTCGCCACCCCACCATCATATGTGAAAATGCATAGTGGAGTTTCTCCTGTCCAATTTCCCCTTTGACTTGCATGGCAAAATGGGACTAGAAAACTGCATTGAAGTGTATACAGTGAAGAAATAGAACAAAATTGAATCAAGAATCTAATTATGAAATATGAGGTCTTAGTAACATAAGACAGTATTGGTCAGTGATGCAATTTAGCCCAACCGAAAAAGAGGTGTTTATACATTTTGCAGTTTTTTCTTGTATAGAAATTTCATATATTCACATACATTTCTAGATTTGTTTTCCACTTTGATAGAATGGATTACCTTTTCTAGATAGAAATCCGTAAAATAATTGCATTCTTACATAGTTTTGTATCATACAGAATGTCACTGTCTGCCTTTCTTGTCTTATTTTTCTGTCTTCCTGCTTGTCAGAACATTCAGAGCTTATGTCTGTCTGTCTCTATGTTTCTGTCTGTGCTTTCCCTCCATTTCTGTTCCTACCTCCATTGTTTCCATGGGTCTCAGTAGTGCTGCTGCTTGGCTTCCGCGTCACGCCAGACGGTCGGTCTGGGGACTACAGCAGATAAATCAATAGGCCGAATAGAGGAGGCGAGATATGCTCTACCGCAGACACGAGATGCTGAGGCACTCTTGGACACAAACACACTGACACCAATATTCTCGGACTGAAGCTGCTGATAGCTGATATTTTGTACTGATATCCAAAATGCGTCATTTATATTTGATGACCCAAAAAATTAGATTAATTCAGTGTTTCTGAATTCAGGGGAAAAGCCTTTGAAACAGCATTTCGACACCAAAACTCTCCATTGAAACCCAAGATATACTGCTAAAAATAATAATGATCATAATGTTCATGCATATTTGTGTGGAATCTGATCAAAATGTCACATTAGAATCAATTCAGGTTACGGTCTTACTATTGACAACTAGTTCAATATTGATAACAGTTAATCAAACTGCATCATCTCCATCATATCAGAGGTGGACGACACTGCTGATATCTGATTTTGAATAGAAAGCTTAATGTCGGCCCCGGTCTAACCGGTACATCGGTCTAACGCTTACCTCCCAGACAGTGTGAATTGTGGATGTGCAGCTTTTTCCCTCTGAATTCCCATCAGTTGTTCAGACATCTTTGTTCTACTCCAATTTATAGCTTTCTAAAGCCAGCCTCCTGCTAGCTCTCCTCCCCTGGTCTTCTCATCTCTCCATCATTCTCTGTCTGACTCCCTTGGTGGCCTCTCTCTCTCTCTCTCTCTCTCTCTCTCTCTCTCAGCTTAGTCAGTATCTCTCTATCTTCCACTCTAGAGGGTGCTGATTTTAAAGCAGCAGGGTGGTCTCTGCTAATCCAGAATGAAGTAATGAAGCCGATTACTCTCTGCGCGTTTGAACTGAGGCCAGTAACATTGGAACATCACAGCTGAGAGAGTACGGGATGGGACGGAAATGGAAAGGGTAGAGAGCAGACAGAAACGGCAAAGACCGGGAAGATAGCTGTACTCTGAAGTAGTGAAAAGGAGTGAGGAATTAAGAGAATAGAGAAAGCCTGTTAATAAGCAAAGAGGATTGGTATATTCGCCTAAAGAAAAGCAGCTTCCTTGGTTTTATTGCTATGAGTATAAACTAGAAGTAGAGATAAAGTGAGGGGGAATGGAAATGGTAGTTGATGCGGCGAGCAGTTTTCTGCTTTAAAGATACACATTACAGGAGATACTGATGGTTTTTCATCATCTCAGGCCCAAGGGTCAGGACAAAGATGGTATGATAGTGAGATGTACTTTAACCGATTTGTTCGAAGGGACGGCAGATGGGGCAGATGAACGTCAACTATAGCAAACATACAGGATTAGAAAGGTTCGGTTTAAAGCTGCACTAGGGGACTTTGCACTTTGCAGCCCCAAGTCATGGTGAGAGGTTACTGTTTGAATTTTCAAAAACAATGGAAAAACTGCATTACCCAGAAATCATGTAACGTGCTTCAGCCGTCATTGGCGAGTCCAGCTGTCTCTGGACAGAGCGCTCACTTGCTGCTGTTTTGTATTTAGCTCTGAAGTTCCTACCCCAAATCAAAGAAAGAAAGAAGGATTCGGCAGAGGCTAGAGACAAAAGAAATGGCCACAGATGCATTTTCCCCCCATCACGCATTTATCCACCATCAGTGCTTCAGCTGCCTGTTTAATGTAGTAAAGTAGAACTGAAGAGCCAACACTGCATCACAAAACTCATGCCTCTTAAACAAATGGTTGCATAACTAATCCTCATGGTAGAAAAATAGGGTAAAAAAGAGAGTCGAGATGGAGAGAGTGGCCTTTTGAGGTGACGAAGTTGGAGCATTTTTTTCCCCAGTTTGACCCAAGCCATTTGTCTCCTTTTCATTAGACGTATGATCACCCTGGGATTTCTGGTTCACTGCGGGATCTCTCTATTTTACCACCGACCTGTCAGCGGCTACCAGCTGACCAGTCCATTACGCCGGCATTACGAAGCAAAGCACGTCCCGCTCTTACGCGGTAAAAGAGCTTGCACAGCTTTATACGATGGCTATAGCTTTTTACGCAGGTCACACTGTAACGATAGGTCCAATGATTGTTCAGAATGACTAAGCAGTACTAGGACTATGCCTGAAGTCTAGAGAAGCCTCTATATGTTGCCTACTTGTTAGCTCATATCACACAAACTTATGTTGACGGTATAATAATAATAATAATTCATTACATTTATATAGCGCTTTTCAAGGCACTCAAAGCGCACATCCGGGGGGGGGGGACTCAACTCATCCACCACCGGTGTGTAGCACCCACCTGGGTGATGCACGGCAGCCAGTTTTGCGCCAGAACGCTCACCACACATCAGCTATCTCAGTGGAGAGTAGAGGACTGAAAGAGCCAATTAGGTTACGAGGGATGATTAGGTGGCCATGATGGAAGGAAGGCCTATCACTATATGGCTGTTTATTTTGTTGTACTTATTCACAACTTCACAAAAAGTTCGGAACTCACTAAGGCAAATTATTATTATTTTATTTTATTTTTTAAATTATTTTTTATTGAGTGAGTAAGGGTCTGAATACAATACATTCAATATTTCAACGTGTTACATAATCATAATTTCTTCAAGAAATCAAATTTCATGATTTGACCCTGTTTGAGTTGCTCATCCACAAGTATCATACAGTCACCTACGGTTGTCATCACAGGTAATATAGCATCCCCACCCACACAAACATATACACACTTATCACACATACACACACACACACACACACGCAAACACACACACAACACACAACAAAACAGAACAAAATAAAAACGAAAACAGGGTTCCTTAAATTTTATGGATGCTGGGTGATTGTGATTTTGAGGCTCCACTATCTACAGAGCTTCATAAATTGAGCTCCATATCTTGTGAAATTGTTTCTCTTTGTTGCTGTCCTCTGACATTGTCCTTTCAATACTCAAGTAATATTTCATTAATGTTTTCTATTTTTGAAGTGTAGGTGCTTCTTTATTTTTCCAGTTTTGCAGTATTAGCTTCTTATAAACTAATGACGAAAAAAGAATTTGCCATCCAGTTGGGTATCTTATTTTCCCAACATTTTGAAAGAGACAAATCATTGGTGAAAATGCTACTTTACAATTACAAGTTCTTCAAATCCATCTTTCAATGTTCTCCCAAGTCTTTCTAATTTTCTCACAATACCAAAAGGCATGCATGAGGGAGTCACTCTGCGTGCCACATTTTAAACATCTATCAGAGGAGCTGGTGTCAAACTTATGAATTTTGTCTCTACTATAGTATATTCTTGTCATTAATTTATACTGTATTAGACGTAAATTTTCATTAGTGGTAATAATGTGAGTTGTAAACATTCCTTCCATTTTTTTTTGCATCTACCATACCAAGATCTTCATTCCATTTGTTATATATATTTTGTAGCAGTTCTTCATTGCCCTCAGCTTTGGTAAGAATATTATATACAGCACCTACTAATCGTCTCTTTTTATCCCTTTTATTTAGAATTTCCCCTATCTCAGTTGAAACTCTATTTCTGAGGTCAAAGTTATCTGTTATCCAGTTTTTCAATTGCAAATACTTAAAAAATACTAAGGCACTAAGGCAAATTCATTATACATTTAAATGCACCAAGTGATTAAACTGATTGTGACTCTCTGGCATAAATTACAATATATACCATGATCTCCCATATGATATACATTTTGTTTTACGTTTTACACATTTAGCTTGGAATGAGTGCAATTGAAAAAGCTTAAATCCCTAGCTGACCAACGTGACGAGCAACAATAAGGAGTGCATGGGTGAAAGTCATAGTTCTCAGGCAATAGATTCAGTAAATATTCCTCTGTCCCTGGAATAGCCATGTGTGATAGAGAGGTTTGAGATAAAGAGATAATCAGAATCACTTTATTTGCCCAGTATTATAAAGGTGCAGAATTTCTTCTTGGTGAATCTGGGGCAAGAACATACAGTACATTGGGATCAAAGTTTTACAGTATATACCTTTTCAAATGTTAGTTTTTATTGCCTTAAGGCCTGAAATAAAAACTTTGATTTGGATATAGTAGCCAGCAAAATCAAGATATAAAACAATGTATTTGTCAGAAATGGCAAACTGAAACACCTTGGTTGCGTATATGAGATTTTACTAATCGCATTCCCAAACATTCTTAACGCTAATTTGCCTTCACCAGAAGTCAACTAAGGGACTCTAATTAAATTAATTAAAACCAGTATTTTCACTTTCTTTGTTATCAGTGGGCAGAGAGAAGCATGTGCAACAAGGAGAGGAATATAAAAAGATTTCAGAAACCTTTAAATGGTACCCTGGAACAGAGTGATGGTTATTTGCAAAAAGTAGAGGAAACTTTTTACCACCAGGACGTTGCCTAGATCGGACCATCCCTCCAAGATGGATGATCGTTTAAAGAGGGAGCTCATCGGGGAAGCTACCACGAGGCCAACAGCATTAAACTGCAGTCGGTTACTGGTGGAGTCTGGCCACTCACACATGCATATAACAAACCACTTCTCACGAAAAAGAACACCCAGCTCTGTTTTAATTATGCAGGAAGACACAGGCGGTCTCCCAAAACTATGTGTCTGATGAAACCGTGGTAGACCTTTTTGGTTAGGGTTAGGGTTTATAATCCCCAAAGATATGTCTATATATAGAGATGTATATATATATCTGAAGCACAAAGCTAAATCAACCAAGGAATGGCTGATAAAAAAGAAGATCTATATCCTGGAAAGGCCCAGTCAGAGGCCGGACCTCAGTCCTATTGATGTAAAGAGCGCACATAGGAGGTCCCTTTGCATTTTGAGCAACCTTGAACTCTTCCGCTGCGACAGCAGGACCGCACATTTAGTGCAAAGGGGCAATTCCGGACAAACAAGTGGACTATCCAGTATATTTTTCACTCAACATATATATGCATTAAGAACTGTAAGTAAGCGTCCGGCAGTGCAATGGAGCCATGAGATAGTAGGACTGATGAGGATGGAAGTGTATTGAATAAGCATAGTTTTTGAGGGTGAAATGGCACAGTGTACAAAGATGTTTACAGACATCTGAGAGCCATCTAGATGATTTACTAGGACACCAGTGCTGGACAGATTGCTGATAGACAGACACAGTGTAAGGCCTTCAAGCTGTGTGTCAGAAGAGCTCACAGTGTACTAGTTACTCTTACATCTAGACCTGACTCTCTCTCTCTCTCTCTCTCTCTCTCTCTCTCTCTCTCTCTCTCTCTCTCTCTCTCTCTCTCTCTCTCTCTCTCTCATGCTTTCTAATATCAGCATCCTGCTTGTCATGTTTCGAATGAAAGTCAGATTGGCAGGAGCTAGTGATAAGAGAGAAGGGAATGTAATGCATCCCCAGGGCTCTGATCAGGAGATCTCTCTCTTTCTCTCTCTCTCTCTCTCTCTCTCTCTCTCTCTCTCTCTCTCTCTCTCACACACACACACACACACACACACACACACACACACACACACACACTCTCTCTCTCACACTCGCACACACACACACACACACAAGGGCACAGACATGCACCAGTCGACCACTCTCTGTCTGGTCTGGTCGCTTGTAATTCATAAAAGATCACAGCTCTGCTCCTTCTAGCAGCCAGCTTCCTAATGTATCTGTAATGACAATGAGACGTGGCCTTGGAGTCAGACACGCACGCACACACACACACACACACAGAGACATCATTGTACCCCACGGGAAATCTTTTTGAGTCTGGACATTTAATGTATTCTGACTGAGTTGTCTAGATTTATACTTGTGGGATATTAAGACAGTAAAACATCATTAGGACATTCCAGGACTAACCAAAGTCTCTTCTCCCTTTCCACAACCTTACTGCTCTGGGGACAGCACTGTCCTCTACAGCCTTATTCCATATGCAACAGCAGTGCCCTCTGTAAAAAGGGTTGGGACTCCCATGGGTCGCAAGATGATTTATGGAATGGAAAAAATATATATATTTTTAATTGATGTGATAAATGCCTTTTTCTTGTGAAATAATGAAATTTTTCGTCTAAAAATTCCAAAGTAAAATATCCTGAGAGGGGAAAATAAAAATCATAATTTCATGCCAGTGTTCGCCAGCAGGTCATAAGCATCACCGCTGCTGTACAACTCCCTTCCACACAGGACTAGACTGCTCCCAATAAAATAGGAATGTGCAAGAAGCCACTGTTTTTTTTGTTTGCTCTTGTCTGTCAAGATTACCGCTAACTCATATAATTTATTTATGTCTCAGTGATGAGTAAACAGACGAGGCCTACATCTGTCAATTCTGAGACGGGGCTGCAGAGAAACGGCGATTCGCAACATGCTGTTAGATTCACCGTCTCCGAAATGTTACGTGACTTGACTTAAACAATGACTGGTTCGGTGGACCGTAACTGTCTCTGTGTCTCATGTCCTTTGCCTCTCCAGAAACTGTTTGGCAGCCACGAACCCTCATCTGTTCAGCTCTGGGTCTCCTACAACCGCCAGCCGATGAAAGCAGCCCAGTTTATGACCCGGCATCCAATCACAGTGAGTCTCCTTAACATGATTTGGAATAAAGATTTGGAAATTGAGTATTTAGTGGAAAAGTAATTAGTAATGTTAACATCTAAGGCTGGGGACACACTACACAACATTTGGGCTGGTGACAGCCACGATTTGGCATCGTGGCTGATTTTCAAGAGCGAAACTTTGTCGTTGCCAGTTTGGGCCGGTCATACGGATGATCTTGTAGTGAGTGAGGGATTCAGGAGTTTTATTTTTTTGCCTCCCCATCCATTTGGGATCATCACCATTATTTCAAACATGTTTGATTTTTATGAAGCAAATCTGACCGGAGACCAGCAACAGCCAATCAGAGTTGAGCACAAGAGAAGGAAAAACATACAGCTGCAATATGTTCCACCTCTATGTTTTTTATTTGGTTCTGCCTTGTAGTAACGCAAGAGCTCGGGCTTTTGCAAAATTTGGTGGTTTACATGACATTAGGATTTAGTGTGTGTTCCCCAAATCCAACTGATTCTCAAGTGTGTGTTCCCAAATCCAACTGATTCTCAAGTGTGTGTTCCCCAAATCCAACTGGTTGTCAAGTGTGTGTTTCCCAAATCCAACTCATCGCAAAGTGTGTTTCCCAAATCCAACTGGTTGTCAAGTGTGTGTTCCCCAAATCCAACTCATTGGAAAATGCGTGTTCCCTAAATGTAACTCATCGTAAAGTGTGTGTTCTCCAAATCCAACTGGTTGTCATGTGTGTGTTCCCCAAATCCAACTCATCGTAAAGTGTGTGTTCCCTAAATCTAACTCATCGCAAAGTGTGTGTTCCCCAAATCCAACTCGTCGGAAAATGTGTGTTCCCCAATCCAACTCATTGTAAAGTGTGTGTTCCCCAAATCCAACTCATCGGAAAGTGTGTGTTCCCCAAATCCAACTCATCGGAAAGTGTGTGTTCCCCAAATCCAACTCATTGGAAAATGTGTGTTCCCTAAATGTAACTCATCGTAAAGTCTGTGTTCTCCAAATCCAACTCATCGTATAGTGTATGTTCCCTAAATCCAACTCATCGTAAAGTGTGTTCCCCAAATCCAACTGGTTGTCAAGTGTGTGTTCCCCAAATCCAACTCATCGTAAAGTGAGTGTTCCCCAAATCCAACTCATCGGAAAATGTGTGTTCCCTAAATCTAACTCATCGCAAAGTGTGTGTTCCCCAAATCCAACTCATCGGAAAATGTGTGTTCCCCAAATCCAACTCATTGTAAAGTGTGTGTTCCCCAAATCCAACTCATCGGAAAGTGTGTGTTCCCCAAATCCAACTCATCGTAAAGTGAGTGTTCCCCAAATCCAACTCATCGGAAAATGTGTGTTCCCTAAATCTAACTCATCGCAAAGTGTGTGTTCCCCAAATCCAACTCATCGGAAAATGTGTGTTCCCCAAATCCAACTCATCGGAAAGTGTGTGTTCCCCAAATCCAACTGCTCAGCAAGAGTGTGTTCCCCAAATCCAGCTGTTCGTCAAGTGTGTGTTCCCCAAATCCAACTCATCGGAAAGTGTGTGTTCCCCAAATCCAACTCATTGGAAAATGTGTGTTCCCTAAATGTGACTCATCGTAAAGTGTGTGTTCTCCAAATCCAACTCATCGTATAGTGTGTGTTCCCTAAATCCAACTCATCGTAAAGTGTGTTCCCCAAATCCAACTGGTTATCAAGTGTGTGTTCCCCAAATCCAGCTCATCGGAAAGTGTGTGTTCCCCGAATCCAACTCATCGGAAAGTGTGTGTTCCCCAAATCCAACTCATCGGAAAGTGTGTGTTCCCCAAATCCAACTGCTCAGCAAGAGTGTGTTCCCCAAATCCAGCTGTTCGTCAAGTGTGTGTTCCCCAAATCTAACTCATCGTAAAGTGTGTGTTCCCTAAATCCAACTCATCGTAAAGTGTGTGTTCCCCAAATCCAACTCATCGTAAAGAGTGTGTTCCCTAAATCCAACTCATCGGAAAGTGTGTGTTCCCCAAATCCAACTCATCGGAAAGTGTGTGTTCCCCAAATCCAACTCATCGGAAAGTGTGTGTTCCCCAAATCCAACTCATCGGAAAGTGTGTGTTCCCCAAATCCAACTGCTCAGCAAGAGTGTGCGCTCTTTTATGCAAGATGAACACAATCTGGGAAAGCCAGTCGTTAGGTGTGTGTGATGTCCGGTCTTTTTACAGTGTGTCCAGTCATGCAGTGACTCTCCAGCCTAATCCTTCTCTCTCTCCCTCCTCCCTATAGGAATACTACATAGCGGATGCGTCGGAGGACCAGGTGTTTGTGTGTGTGAACCATGTGAACAACGTCACGCACCTCTACATCTCAGACACACAGGGCTTATCCTTCTCTCTGTCACTGGAGAATGTTCTGTATTACAGTCCCGAAGGCTCTGGCAGCAACACGCTCATCAGGTAACACACACACGCACACACACACACACACACACACACACACACAAACACACTAATCTTACATTCATCAAAAACCTGTTAGGCTAGATAGGAGCACACCTTAATCACCGCATAAACAAGACGCTACAAGAATGTGAGCCTCCCACTTTTAAACTTAAACTTATGAATAGTTTTGTATTTTCTTACATAAGTAATTTCTAGGAAGTGGTGTAAGGCACTAACACTGCCAAGGATAGGAGTTAGTGTCCCACTGTGGCCAGTGACGTTAAAAATATATGCATGCATAGTGCTATAACACATTTTGAATAACTGCATCCACCAAATGTCATATGTTTTTTTTACTGTTGGGTAGTAGCAAATGTTTTCTTGGTTATGCAAATTCAACCAGCATTGCAATTTATTTAAATGAATCATTCATATGATAATGATCAGGTAAATTGCACCAGCATTTAAAATAGAAACAATAAAGTTGAGCATGCAAATGAACCACATTATGCAGGCTTGTGGGTAATTGAGTAGCTCTCATAGAAACATCAGGAAACCTGTATTTGTCCTTATGGAGGCTTGATAATACTGATGATACAAAGGCTTTGCAAACATTGACAACCGGTTGCTGTTTGCAGCAAAATATCTAAATGCTTCCCTATCTGATAAAAGACGACTCATTGATGTGGCACAGTTGGGGTGGAAACTTCCTGGAACCACACCACCATCTGACCTATGAGCTCTGTTTTCATTGTTTGTTTTCTGCCCCTCCTCCTCCTCATTATATCTGGGAGAATCCAGAGTTAATGTTTGTAGAACTAGTCACAGTGTCGCTCTGCTGTTCTCCTGCCAGCGATTCTGTCTTGTTTGTTTTACACCTCGTCCTCTTCCAGTTAAAAACTGAGCTGTGCCTTCTGTTCTTTACTCTTCATACAGTGTTGGTAAACAAATTAATCTGACTTATTATCAGCAGTTTTTATTAATCATATTTTGAGGAGAACAATGCTTGACACAGTTACAGCACATAGAGATGCAGTAGTGCAGATGTAACGTAAACGTCCGATGTCAGCATCACACCAAGCAGCATGAAAAGATCACAGGGATTCAAGTTTTTCGATTGCAGAGAGGCAATAGGCGCAATATGAGATCAGTGTAGACCCACGAGAAACAAAGGGGGGCGGTGATGTGTACATTTGAGATGGTCACAAACATACCCATCCAAAATACCCAGCCCATCCCGTTTAATTTGCAGGCATTTCAGGCAGGCGGAGCACCAACCTGCTTGTAGTCATCTCTGCCAAATGGCTTTCTACAAAATGTTTTCTAAGATTAATTTGTTCTCAAGCATTTTCTTTGGGCTTGTTTTGTATGCA
>NC_136002.1:2740000-2862500 GCF_048128805.1 Centroberyx gerrardi
CACAAACACACACACACACACACACACACACACACACACACACACACACACACACACCGACAGCATATTCATCTTTGCCACATACTCACCCAGCCAACAGTAGCTGACAGTTTCAAATCTGCCTAATGGCAGAGTGTCTTTGGAACATTTGTTTATTGTCTTGTGTCTCTGGCTCCTTGTATGCTGTTATTAAATGAGAGTCATTAGCTGGGTTTTACACGGCGACAGAGCATAATTCATATTAGAGGCATCATTAAACCCCTCGACAGAGAGGCAACAACCATGTTATTCTCATTTTAATCTCCCCTTCTTCAAGTCATTCACCTTGAAATGAGTTTCGATAAACAGGTTCGATCACTTCGGATGTAAGCAGGCGTCCATCTGCTCACAAGTGTCAAAGCCAAACACTGCTATTACTAATCAACTGATCAATGACTTCCATTGTCCTTGACTGATGGATATACTGATGGGTGTATAGATGGATGTGTGAGTGGGTGGATTTCTTGTCCTCTGAAGAGGAAAATCTTTTTCCTAGCTTGAGCTGCATGAGTCATTCCTCCAAATGGGTGCCTTTTGGACAAAGTATTTTCTGTTTTTTCAGGTATCCATTTTCCATCTTTAGAACATTCTGTCAGCAGGAAGACAGTTGACGTGCAGAAAAACACATTGGCCCAATTTAGGCACCTAAATCCTACGGATTTTGTGCAGATTTTTGACACACAAACCACAACATACTGTATGTGAAGCCTGTTACTCATGCAATTGTTTGAAAGTGATTTCAATGCATGTTTTGAAACTTGAAACATTTTCTTACAAATTAATTGTCACTTATTCTACCACAATAATCTGTAAAACAATAGTTATTTCATTTTACTTCAATAAAGTCATTACATTTGGGTTGCACACTTTCAAGTGTTGCAAAAATGCTATTATTCAACAAATTTCTCCGTTATTTTATAATATGTAATTGGCCTCCTCTTCCCCTACACATACAAACACAATACATAATATTTGCATCCCGTTTGGTGAGGTTATGGCATTATTATCAAAATGGAAGCAGAAGCAGATAATTTAACATAATCACCCTTAAACTTCTATATTACTTATCTTTTAGACAATATAGATTATATAGAATTGAATAAACACAGGGACCCAAGTAATAAATGCTAGAAAATGTGTGCAAAAATATTTTTGATAACATAATGAACTTCAAAAACATGACGTGTGGAAAAGTACATTATTTTATATGGGCGTTTCATTAGAATAACAGGGTTGACAGCAGATATAGGGACACAAATGTATTTAATCTTTTCTAAAATTAAAAATGCATTAATTATGATCGTGAAATGGAAATCAGAGCTCCTATTGAGACAGTATCAGACCGAATGATTTTATGCAATATTCTATCAGAAGTGTTATCAGAAGTTAGTTTTTAGATATGATTAGGTACATAACAGATCAACCTGTCAATCCTAATGAGTCATTTAATCTTGTATTCAGTCTTATTTTATTTTTCTAAAAACAGATGAAAGATAATTTTACTTGATTCCAACTTGTTTCAAGAATTTTTGTGAATCAAGTGACTTCCTCTTGCCTGGTGATCTGCCTTATTTTCACTTGTTTAAGAAATGTAATCCTCAGTGCATACAGAGGCCACATGCATGAAAAGATACAGAATGCTATGCTTTGAATAGTTGGGTTTCAGATTTTCTGTATGTGGACAGAAAAACACTGACCGCATCAAGACCGTAATATTTAGGAAAAGCCCTGTAATGCTATATGCATGACCTCTTTTTGTCCTTTCCTTGCAGGATCGGTAGGCAGGAACTTGGCCAACAAGCCTAATGTCTATGTATCTAGCAGCGCTGGAGCCCGATGGAGAGAGGTCAGTACAACATCTGATACAGTTGACATGACCTCAATGTGAAGGTACGAATACACCTGCAGTCAGTTTTGTTGCAGTCAGTTTACAGTCAGTTCTTTGGTTGGAACCACAGTGGAAAAGTTTACTTTTGTCTTTGGTTAGTTGCTGCCCTATTTCAAGTGTACCAGGGCTCGTAAATAAAAGTCACATGGACTCACAAGTAGCTTGTTTATTAGACAGAGTTTTGGTAACCTGTCATCCCACCAGGTTAGACATTTTGGCTGAAAGAGACGGTTGAATCCAGCTCTTGACGGACTTGTCTGCTCTCTTTGCCATAATTTCCCTTCTCTGGTGCTCATACCACTCGAGAACACATGACGATACAGCTGAATATGAGCATCCGTCCAGACGGTGGTTTGCTCTGAGTTCATTTTGTTATGCTAGGCTTCTAAGCATGAGGAAGTGCTGGCTGTCATTTCTTGTCGCAGTTCGGTTGGAAGAGGACTGAGACCTGCGTATTCAGGCGTCTTAGTCACACCTGACTTTTGTTCTCACCTACCCAAACTGGACCAAGCACTCCAGAGTTCAAATATACCACTCTAATAAGCTGCTTGGGGTGAATGAACCCTTAGAAATGTCTTGCATTCTTCCTCTCCTCTGCACACACCAGATAACGTCATGCTTTTATTTACCAAAGGGCTTTCTTTATACTGGCTAAATGAAAGGCTGTCTCATGTAATAGATCAAACTCCTGGCTTGTACTGTATGTTAAACCATGCTCCCTGTTTTCCAGGCATTGGCGGGCCCTCATTTCTACACATGGGGCGACCACGGCGGCATCCTGATGGCTATTGCACAAGGAGGCTCCACCAAACATCTCAAGTAAGCCTATCAACACCGCCGGCCTGTTTGTGTGCTCCTCCAGGACATGAAATAGATTTAATTAGAGCTAAGTAGTATTGAGTGTGAAGCAAATCAAATCCTCAAACAACCTGGGAAAATCTGAATGTGTAACACTCTTTCCCCCTTCAACAACCTGCTCTTGAGCGCTTAACCCCCCAACTGCCCCAGTACAGCTGCTCAATGGCCAGCAGTAGACGATTGTATGAATGTGAACTAGTTTGTTGTTGGAAAAGAGCGCATGTGCTTAGAAAAGCTTCCCTGAACAAAGGTTAAAAAAACTGTATGAATATAACAATCACAGAGAATTCTGTTCTTAACCCAGTTACTCAGAAACCTGGTTTTGGGTCGGCACATGTAAATGTCATAACTGGGTTAGGTTTAGGTTTAGGTTTAGGTTTAGGTTAGAAGTGACATGCAAGTGACAGTGACAGCAGTGTAGTGGACTTGGGTCTGCTGAGTCTGGGCAAAGAGGGGGGTGTTTCTGGGGTGCTGGAACACGCGGTTGAGCCTTCTTGAGGTGTCGTGGGCCTAATTCAACGAAACATCGGTGAAGGAGGGTGCCCACTTGATAACCCCAATGATTTGCCTACACACTCACCCTGAAAGCTAGAGCAGGTAGCTGGTGAATGTTGATTTATGACAGTGTAGCCTGATGTTTTCTATGGTACTCATTTGCATGGTAGTATATCAATGTTAAACTTAATTTGGGCCTCTATATGAATGCTCACCTTTGATTATGGCACAAGGGATATTAACATCATATCCTGTGTATTGATAAAGAGAATATCCTGGGTAAGCTTGTGCACCTATTATAAGAAACCCAGTTCAGATGCCTGGTTTACTCCCATATTAAATGAGTTACTGTGGCATGTAAACATCTTACTTTCTCACTTTTGTGTTTTGCCAGCTGTGCAAACTCAACATTGCTCAGGATAATGAGTACATCTTAACGCCAACAAAAAACATTGCCCTGATTACTATTGGGGTCATCGTGTCTTTCCCCTATTAGAAGTAACCTGCTATTGTTCAGTCAAAGAAGGAGGTAGGAATATTCTGGTAATTGGTTTATTCTTGGTAGCAGAGCTTATCAAAGGTGCATGGAAACAGCGTGACTGCTGTAAACAACCAGAGAAATATCTTAGCTGAAGCATGGCCAATAGCCGGTTGAGTTTAAATACAGCTCATGTCACTGCCAGGTTCAGCACCAATGAAGGGGAGACATGGATGGACTTTCAGTTCTCGGAAAAGGAGGTGTATGTCTACCAGCTGCTTACTGAGCCGGGGGAGAAGAGCACCATCTTCACCATCTTTGGCTCCTACGCCGAGCAGAGACACAGCTGGCTGATCCTGCAGGTCAACGCTTCTGATGTACTAGGTGGGTACCAGAGAACGGGACGGAGGGATGGTGTAAAGGGAGGGAGAGGAATAGAGGGCTTTTCAGGTGACGTAGCATGCCCTCTGGCTGCCATGTTGGAGGTCCTCAGCTCTTGGCAACAACAGCTGAGAACAGCTGGTCATATTTATATACTTGGCCATGTCAACAGTATTTTTTACTGTTTTTTACTTTGCTGTTTTGACTGGGAACTAATCATTTCATCACTGCTACATCTGATTTTGTGTTTAGATAATGTCATCTTGTTAGCTAGCTAATAGTAGCTGGTCAGCTAATTACCACAGTGTTGTGAACACATCTGATTTGTGCACTAGCTAATGTTACGTGGCTATTTAACATTACATGTTAACATTAACATTAGGTTGTTTCACTGAATTGGGTTGCAGGCTAATTAGCTAGCTGACAAAGCTAAAAACCAACAGTTTGTTCAGGTTAACTGAGCTGACTCTTCTCAAGCTACAACTCAGTGTTTTGTAGAGACTAGAGCTAAAGACAAGTTTACTGTGTCATAGTAACCTACATTTGGAAACAAATCTACCTCATCACACTATTCACTTATAATGGTACTGAATAGACCTACACCCACACCACGACTACCTTTTTCAGCAACTGTAACAACTACAGTTATATGTCAACATCATGTATCCATTATCTACATGAGTGTGTGTTGTTTTCCCAGGTGTGCCCTGTTCGGAGGCCGACTACAAGCGCTGGTCTCCGTCAGATGAGCGTGGCAACGAGTGTCTGTTGGGCAGAGAGATCGTGTTTAAGAGACGCACGCCACATGCCAGATGTTTTAACGGAGAGGACTTTGACCGGCCCGTCACCATTTCGAACTGTTCCTGCACACGCCAGGACTACGAATGGTAAGAGTCCTGCGCACGCACACACTCAACCGCTCCCAGACAAAAAGTACATGTATGCATAAGGGCTGTGCAAGTTTGCCCTTGATTCTCCATTTCATCCGTGAGTATTTGATGTTGAAATGGCTGTGTGCATATTGTCCATATTCACTGGGTGTCTGAGATGGAGACGAGCGTCTGATGTTTTATACATATGACAGTAAAGAGAACTCAAACTTAAATTTCTGTCTGCACTGCATCAGGGTTCGACCATATAGATTTATATATTCAGTATCTTTTAAATATGACCATTTGAATGTACAGAAAATGTATTCAGTGTTTCACCTCATAATGATGCTTGTCAGGTGGAAAAGCCTCTCAAACAGCATTTAGACCATCACCGGATACTAAAACTCTCCATTGAAAATCATATTAATGAAATTCTTTTACGGGGGTTAGCAGCTCCATAGGGCAGGGTGAGGCAAAGAAAAATGAAATTAATGCAAATAATACTAAAAAATATTTACTAGCTGTTGTCAGGGAGGAACCTCCATCGTATCAGAGGTGGATAACATTGACCGGCTGATATCCGCTTCCTGATAAAAGTCCAAATTTTGACAAACGGATGTATTGGTCCATTCCTGCACTGCACATTCTCAGTGCTCCTGGAGTTCCCATCACTATTCATGATGAGTCTGTTTTAAAATGCATATCAGGTGCTACCATTAATCAGAGGGCAGAGGCTAACTGGCTGTTTTTTCTGCTCCCGTCTCTCTCCCTTTTATCTCCCCTCTGCCGCTCTCCCTCCCTCCCAGTGACTATGGCTTCAAGCTGAGTGAAGACCTGTCTCTGCAGGTTTGTGTGCCCGACCCCGAGTTCTCAGGCAACCTCTACGCCCCTCCAGTGCCCTGTCCCGTCGGTACCACCTACCGACGCAGCAAAGGGTAAGCTGCTATTAGCATACTTTATAATGCAGGGATGCAGCCAGGGGTTGTGTGGTTTATTAGCATAATGTTGGTGTCTGCAGCACAAATCTATTCCCATATGGCGTGTTTCTGTTGGCTTCAGTGACCCTAAAGTGGGGGTTCTCAAACATTTTCATGTCACAGAAGCCGAAACACAGCTTGGGCCCTGCGGACCCCCATTTGATAAAATTTAGTCCCAAGGACCCCATATTTATTTAGTATTCAACTGTAGAACTGTACATGGGATGATAATAGTGATGAGAGTGAAACCTAGGATTAAAATTGTCATTCTTGTACAATTTAGCCAAATTAGGTTAATATCTAGTGAATTATAATGAAATTAAATTATGCCTCATTTTGCTGGAGACCCCTGGGGGTCTTTTTGGTCACTTTGAGAACAAGTGCCCTACAGGGACAAAATTGAACCCCTTATCTGGTGCTTACAACAAAGATTGCTAAACCCTCCATGCTGGCATCAGCAAGAAAAAAATATTTGATCTTTTATTATGTTTATGAAGTACTGGCTGTATTTAACATCATGACCTGATAATTCCTTTGTTACAATGCGAACCAGCCTTTGTTCTGCTTTGTTGTTGTTGTTTTTTTTTGCGGGGGGGGGGGGGGGGGGTGTTTGCTATGGAGAGAAATGCTGTTGTCATCATTGGACTCGTTTGGTTAGAGCACCATCAAGTGTCCAACGGAGGAGAGTTCAGCTCACTTTCTTTTTCTCCTGCAGCTATAGGAAGGTATCAGGCGACAGCTGTAGCGGAGGAGATGTGGAGGCCAGACTGGATGGCGAGATGCTCCCTTGTCCTGTCGGAGGTAAGCCCCTCTTTTCTTCCTACTGTTGTTGAAATTCCACAGTTGCTCCCCTGAAATGAGCTTCTTTCACAGCTGTGATTGTGAGATATACAAAATTATGCTTCTGTTGCCCAGCCTGTCTGCTCATGTACATTCAAGAGTCTAAACACTGAATGGATTGGGAATGGGTGAGGTTTACCAAAAACACAGGATATGATGTAACAGTCTTTTTCAAGCAGTCATTATGTACATGTGAGTTTGGGTATTTCAGTGGAGTTATCAGGTAGGCACCTTCCTTAACCAACATACATTGAGTTGGGCCTACAGCACCTCAAGGACACTCAACCACCACCATCTATACCCACTCTGCATACTCAACACTGCTGGGCTTCTGCTACCTAAGACCTAAGTGTCCAGCATCTACATGCACAATACAACTATCAGTGCTCTGTGGGTGGTACTCCACCAGTGTACCATTGCGGCCCAAGAGTATACAGAGTATTCCATTCCAACCAAACAGCACAGCAGCTGATTTCACTGAGGTGAAATCGAACCCAAGAAGTCAATACTTGTGTCCTTGCCAATAGTGTTTTTTCCAAGTAACCTGAACTTCTCAACAAAGCGAGCACAATCTTTACAGATTGAGATGGACTGTGTGCTTGATGCCAAGACACACAGCTGTTCATTTTCCCAGCTATTTCAGTCGTCTGTGCTAGAGACTACAGTGCTGTTTGGACATGATGTGTCATTCTCGCAATGAATCTTGGGACTCAACAATCGTTCTTGTTTGCCAAGTCACCACACAATACATCATCAAGTAAACATCCAAGGTCTTCAGGGTTTCCCACACACAGACAACTTTGTGGCGGCCCGCCACAATATCAGCACTGACCGCCACAAATTATAATTTTTTTCACTATTTAATTGTAGAACTGCGTGTAGCGCATTGATTCGCTCAGCCCCTAATTGCTCCACGCGCTCTCTCTCTCTCTCTCTCTCTCTCTCTCTCTCTCTCTCTCTCTCTCTCTCTCTCTCTCTCTCTCTCTCTCGCTCTCTCTCTCTCGCTCTCTCTCTCTCGCTCTCTCACCGGACCCGTCTGTTCGCCTCCCACTGCACACGTGAGGGATATTTTTTTTCCATGCCAAGAAGACGGCCGACTGAATTCCCGAAAAGGAGAACTAACAGTTAACGTTACTCGGAATACAGCTGAGTTTCCGAGATTAGCACGCTGTATAGCCTAGCTGCTAGTCAGTATCCACTGAGTGGACCGATAACGTTAATATTAACTTTTTAACTCTGACTCTGAATGTTTGCTTCCTCGTCCTGAGGAGGAGGAGGAGCAGGGACAGTCTGGACCAGAGGAGCTGCTGAGCAGTAAAACAGAGTAGATAATGTAACAATGTCAAAGGCTAGTAATGTAACGATGTGAAGATACAGGTGAGACTGACAACACAGAAAGATCAGGGCAGAGGGGCAGAAACGCAGATTTCTCTGTAAAAGGTATGGAATACTAAATCATTCAAAAAGGTGTACTTGTACACTTAGGTTTGTGCTTGTAAACTTAGTTTTGTAGTACAAACTTGCAAAACTAAGTTTACAAGCACAAACCTAAGTGTACAAGTACACCTTTTTGAATGATTTAGTATTCCATAAAAAGGGTCTCATTTCTATTCTTCACCTTGTAGACAAAAGCAAGCAACAAACAAAACAGTGTAGCACTGTTTATATTTTTAAGTTATCTTTGACACAAAGTACTTTAGATATATACAGGTTAGTTATTTGTTTGACAAATGGAACTATTTAAAATGGAGTACATTAGATCATTTTTCAGCCATCCAGGTAATGGGATCCTTTATTGATATTAGCCTATATATTGACAATATAAGAAAATACAAGAATAAAAAGGCACTCAACACTCCCCCCCTCCAACCCACCTACCACCACAAATACTTTAGAATTCTGTGGGCAACACTGGTCTTCATCAGATCGTCTGCTCCGTCGTCTGCGTTCTCCTTGTTTTGGAATCGTACTGCTGTTAGATATTACGTCACGAGACCACAAGTACGCACAAGAACTTCAGGTGAGAAACCACGCTTTTAACCAGACATGGGAACCAGTCGGGGAAATCATCTGCTGTGACGATTGGGTGGAATGAAAACCTACACACAACCTACATGGGCCTCAATGGCACGTGGTTCAATGCTTGAGGCTCTCTCAAGGTTAGCCAAAAGGGTGAGGTATGGACCCTGGTTAGGGGGTGGGATGTAAGGTTATGCCAACAAACTTAACTACAGTAAGTCTTTCCCTTTCATATACCTCATCTACGGAATCCTCCCATGGCACTGAAAGCTCAGTGAAATGAGCTTTCAGTGAAATGGCAGTGACATAACATTATGTAAAACAATTGTTGTCTTTCACTGAGCGTTATATCTGGTTGCAAGATGTTCACTCAGTGGTAAAAGTGATGGAAAGAGTAAACAGCTGTAAACTCGTGAAATTTGTGTGCCTGATCAAAAGATGTGTATTAGTTAAAAACACAGTGATACCTTTTCTTTTGTGTTTATTCGTACTATGTTTTAGAAAAAACGTCTCTGTCAACACCACCAGTTGTTCTCTCCCATTAAGATAAAATATGCATATATTGCATCTTAATGCAATGAATGGGATTTCATCTGTGGGACTGATCGTATTTCATCGTGCTTTACTAGAGTGTGGAATACATGGATGGCTGTACAACTGACCGAATGTCTAGGCCCTAAGCTAGTGTGGCAGGCAAAATCCTTTACCATTTCAACAATTGCTTGTTGTACAATTGTCCAAAGTCACTGAAGCACAGGAATTACTCTTACTGCACTGCTGAAGCGAACTTTGATAAATTGAGACTTGGTGTTGGAAGTCAGTCGTATAATCCCTTTATTATATATTCTGTACCAAAGTACTTTAAGCCGTTCCAATTTAGAGTGTCCAAAATATCTGACAGGAAAATGTCAATAATCCAATGTCGATATGCCAAACTAAGCACAGTTGTTGTACGTAAGGGGTGTATGACCGAAAAGCAGGGTCCATCGCAATCTGACATGTTTCCTGTGGTCTTGTAGAGAGTAACGAGTTCATCCTGTACGCGGTAAGGAACTCCATCCACCGCTACGACCTGGCCACCGGCACCGACCAGGCTCTGCCTCTGGCCGGCCTGAGGGAAGCCGTGGCCCTGGACTTCGACTATGACAGGAACTGCCTGTACTGGGCTGACATATCACTGGACACCATACAGGTTAGTACACCTTACAGGATAATTCGGTTCATTTGATAATTATATATCATTTAAAAAATCCTACACGTTGCACCTATCAAAGAGTAACTGAACTGCAAACCCAAATCTTTGGTGAAGCCTGACACCTAATGGTGAAAAGTAGGGTACTGAACTGGGTTTGGGGTTCGGTGGCTCTTCAACTAAATTTCTCTCCCTCCGATCCTCCCTCCCCTAGCGCCTGTGTCTGAACGGCAGTACTGGTCAGGAGGTCGTGGTGAGGAAAGATCTGCAGAATGTGGAGGCCCTGACCTTTGACCCTATCAGCAGACTGCTTTACTGGGTCGATGCTGGAGCGCAGAAGATTGAGGTACAGCATAGATCTGTGTGTGTGTGTGTGTGTGTGTGTGTGTGTGTGTTTGTCAGACCTAGGTACCAGGTGGGAACACAGGACACTATCTGAATAATCCTGAGTCGTAGGTGTGTTATATTGAAACTGGGTGTTTGCAGGTCTTGAAAAAGTCTTAAAATATGTTAAATTGTATTATCTAAACTACTGCATATACTTAAATAAAGCATTTCAAGTCTTAAATTCCATTTTAGAGGTCTTAAAAATGTTGCAGGTTCTTGATGTACTGTTTCTCCACGCAAACCTATATTCTGATAGGTCTACAGTTTCTATTTTATTCTATTCTATTTTATATTTTGTTCTAACTTGCATTGAAACGGTTATATAATGTCTTATAATGTAATATAATGTCCTTGTGTCTGTGTCTTTATGAAATGTGTGTTTATGAAATTTGTGCGTCTTCAGGTTTCCAACCCCGATGGGGATCTGCGTCACACGTTGCTCAACTCCTCTGTCCTGGAACATCCCCGAGCCCTGGTTCTGCTGCCTGGAGAGAGGTAACATATATACACACACACACACACACACACACACACACAGGCAGATATTCTCTAACATGTACCAAAACAAGAAGGGGAAGTTAGTTGGCACTTCTGCAAAAGAAGTTACCACACTTTCCTCTTCCTTGTCTTTGTTGAAATGACGCAAAGTGTTTTTGAGAGAGTTCAAATGCCCTTGGGTCATGGAACTCACTCAGTGCAGAAATGACTGTTTTCTTTCAATTCCAGTAAGACAAAGGAAAAACACCAAAATTGCATGTTTTTTTTTAATTTTTTTTATTAAGTCTGAATTCTCAAAATAATCTCAAAATACTAATTAAATCCATACTCTGCCCCCCATCAATGCCCCGTAGTCTGATGTTCTGGACCGACTGGGGTGACCGAGCGGCCGGTGTTTACCGGAGCTACATGGACGGATCCAACGTCTCCTGCATCGTGTCGGAGGGCGTCCGCTGGCCCAACGGGATCACGGCCGACGACCACTGGCTGTACTGGACCGAAGCCTACAGCGACCGCATCGAGAGGGCCGACTTCACCGGGGGCCAACGGAGCGTGCTCATGGAGGGGCTCCCCCACCCTTACGCCATCGCCGTCTTCAAGGTGCGACTGGTCTCCGCATCTGCAATGAACTTTGTGGCTCACGTGCCAAGGACTGATAAACTCAAAAATGTACCTGCCAATACAAATTTTTCCTGGCGAAAATAATGAATATAGAAAGAGTTCGGTGGTCGGCAGGGAGTTTGAGAAAAGGCAAAGAGGCATTCAAACATTATTGTCTCAAAACCCTTACCAGCTGGACCAGGGTTATGTCCAGAGGATGATTTCCGAGCACAATATGACTTTGCAATGAGAGGTCTGGTATCTCAAAATGACCTGCACACATACAAGCATCACAATAGAGTGATTTCTTATTCATATACCTGAATTACCGGGTTAGTTTTACCGTTTGCGTTTTTGCAGCACCACCACACCCTTTTGATCATTTGCATGTTCTGAAAGCAATTCATAAAAGTGCAGCGCAAAAAATGTCAGCTCTAGTGCAAAAAAACGGTTTAAATATTAAAAATGTTTAAGAAACACATGTCGGATCTTGTCATAGGGAGTCATCATTGTCTGTAACATGTGAAAATGTTTCACAAATTTGCCATACAAACTGAATTGCAAACTGCGGCATGGATCATCAGCATTAACTATGTAAATATACTGTTAAATATGTAACACTTAATTAACAATGAAGTTCAGATTTCCAAACCACAGCACTGCAGTTCTCTTACCATTGAGGTTTATGAGTAAGAACAACTGTGCGGGTTTCTGAAAAATCTCTACCTTACTACTTAAGTAAGTAGTATGAACGCTCTGAGAAAGAATCAGCTTTCACAAACTTCTGTTGGATGTTGTTTTCAGAATGACCTGTACTGGGATGACTGGTCCAGAATGGGGATCTTCAAAGCTCCGAAAGCTGGCTCCCAGAACAACGAGCTGATTGTTGGCAGACTGACTGGAGTCATGGACCTCAAGATCTTCTACAAGGGAAAGACCAGAGGTGAGGAATAGAACAGGAGTGGAATAGAAAGAGGACTCGTAGCCAGAAAGCTTGATATGGATCTTGTACTGAATTAGTGAAATATTAGTCTAATAAATTTAGGCATGTTCGGAGCGGTTTATTCAAACTCTGGAGCATTTACTCCTTTAGTTTGGTCATTCCTTTGGTTCAGTTGTTTGGGCAGGTGAGAACAATGCCATTTGAACTTGGGTGGCGCCAAATAACTGCAGAGAAAACTCTGGTCTCGACCCTCAGCCAATAGAACTGCAGTGTGGTTCGCTAGGAGTGAGGACGTAATCTGAATCAGCTACAGGAAAAGACACCAAAATGCAAGGGTTTATAAGGGGATAGATGTTGACATCTCATAGCCAGCAGTTCCTCATCAAGCCCAGTATTACAAAATGAAGTGAGGGCAAGTTGCAGTCTGGACTGATGCTCATATTCAGATATGTGATTTGCGTATGAAGTGACATAAGCAACGTTGCACAACCCTTAAGTCAAAGTCTGAATCAGGCTTTTAGTGAATTATCATCATTAATTATTATGTTAAACTCTTCTCCACTAGGCCATAATGCATGTGCTGACCAGCCCTGCAGCCTGCTGTGTCTGCCTCAGCCTGGCCACCGCCATACCTGTGTTTGCCCAGACGGCGCCCCGACTATATCCATGCCTAACGGAGAGCTGCAGTGCCAGTGTCCCACCGGCTACCAGCTCCAGAACAACACCTGCGTCAAGACTGGTGAGACACACACACACACACACACACACACACACACTGCAAAATCATGATGATCTTGTTCCCTCTGGCCCCCAATCGTGTTTTTCTATGAGGTGTTTTCTGTTTTTTTCCTTCCTGGAATAAAACATTTCAGACTCAGCATTGTGACTCAACATTTTTGGTACTGTACACCTTATAAATGGAACAGACTGCAAAGTTCTTTGAAATTCGTGCCCGCCTCAGTATGATATCTAACATTTTCAGTGTTTGTGATTGCTTTTCATAATCTATGTCCTTGTATGTTGCTGGCTGTTTAACTGTTGGACCATCTGAATTGTATTGTGTATTTTCTTTGTAATTTTTATGATGTTTTCTGAAATTCTTGTTTTTTTTTTTTTTTTTTTTTGCTTGTTGAAGGGTTAGAGACCTTGATCTCAGTGAGACTACCTGATCCAATATAGGATAAATGAAAAAAAAATTGAAAAATGCTTGTGTATGATTGGGTGATCCCTCTTTTCCTCCAATCAGAGCACAGCTGTTTGCCCAACCAGTACCGCTGCTCCAACGGCCGCTGCATCAGCAGCATCTGGAAGTGCGACAGCGACAACGACTGTGGGGACATGAGCGACGAGCGAGAGTGCCGTAAGTATTTGGCCAGACCGCTCCCCTCATTATGCCGAAGAAATACAAAAGGTGTTTTTTTTTAAAAACAGTTCTGCTTGTTTGTGTCCCGGTCGCTCTCAGCCACTACAACCTGTGACCCGTCCAACCAGTTCCGCTGCGTGGCCTCGGGCTCCTGCATCCCACTGGCCTTCAAATGTGACCACGAGGATGACTGTGGCGACAACAGCGATGAGGAACACTGTGGTAAGATGCGCTGCCGGTGGCATGTCTCTCTGTCTGGCTCTTTTCTCCCTCAACAAATGTGTGAAGAGAGTGCTATCTAATAATAATAGTAGTAATAAATATAAAGTTTATTGTAAAGCAGGAAGCCTAACCTCCTTGGGCAAGTTGTTCCACAGTAGAGGGGCCCTAATGGAGAATGCTTGGTCCCATTTGGTCTTGAGACTAGGCTTGTAGGGAATTAAAAGGCTGTAGATGTAGCTGGGTGCTAAACCATGCCATGCTTTAAAAGGCTATCAGTGAAATGTTATAATCAATTCTAAAAAATAACAGGCAACCTGTGAAGGGAGGCGAAAATTGTAGCGATATGATCTCTGCGTTTGGCACCAGACAAAACCCTTTCGGCAGCCTTCAAGAGGGACTTTTGAAAATTATTACAGTAATCTAAGCGAGAGGACGTAAATGCATGAATGACCTTCTTCAAGTCAGCTAAGGAATACAAGCGGTTTAATGTTCTTATTAATTTTCAGCTGCAAGCATGCCTGCACAGTCCTTTTAACCTCTGCATCGAAAGTTAAATTGCAATCAAAGAACACCTCTAGCTTCTTAGCTACAGGTTTCACGTTTTAAGCTGTCGCCCAATTTGCTGTGGATGATATTCAAAGAGTTAGGGTGCCCGAAAAGAACAATGTTAGATTTGTTGTCATTTATTTGGAGAATTCTTGTCATTCTTGGACATCTAGCTGTTGATGTCTAAAAGGCACTCACGCAGACTGTTGCTGGACTTAGGTAGGTAGGAGGTATAGCTGGGTGTTAACTTGATTTTCTACTCTGTACATTAAATACATTTGCGATGGAATAACATTGGAGAGGCGTATTAGTTTTATGCATAATATGACTATGAACGGGAGCATGTTTTGGAAGAATAAGATGAGGCCTAGAATAGAGCGGACATGTGGGACTCCACATGTCATATCTAGCTTGCAAGATTAGTGCATTGGTGTCAGTGTGTCCCTTAGTATCTATTATTGCATGACAAATTTTTTCTAATGATTTTTGTATTCACTAAATTGGACTGGATCCTTTTTTTGCAAACACTAACTGTGTTGTTGATGCGTTTCCCAGAGTCTCACCAGTGTGGCCCTGGGGAGTTCACATGCGCTCGAGGCGTTTGTATCCGGGAGGCATGGCGCTGCGATGGAGACAACGACTGCAGGGACTGGTCAGACGAGGCCAACTGTACAGGTGACAAAGGACCACATGACACCACCTTAACACACCAATGTGGAGTTAAAGCATCAAGATCTGTTCCAGTGGGCATTAAAGTCAAGTTTAAATAAGTGTATGTGAGGATTTCTCTGTCCATTCACGCACAAAATGGATAGAGATGCTTACCTGCAGGATGCTGGTGAGAGGTTTATATGGACTACGAAATAACCTTAATAAGTGCACAGTTCAGAGTGAAATTCATGCGAAAATGCTGCATCATCTTATGCCATTTATCTTTATCTTTTGGCACAGAGATTTGTTTTCCAGCAATCACCCAAACAGAATACAATCATCCATGCAACACAGAAGGTTAAAAACAATACATATAACAAAACAATTTGCTTAAATACAAATCCACTGGCCCCTGTACATCATTCACCATGATGGCAATAATTCATATGCGATCATACAAATTAAATCCTATCATACATTGCCTTCCCATTCGTGCCCAATCATCCAATACCCCTCACAGTAATGCACCAATCAAAGAAGCACTACTCGCCGTCTGTGTAGTAAGTAGAATCATAACATTTTAGACTTGCACAGTGTTTAAGGGTTAAACGCTGCGTTCTTTAAAGCACCTCTCTTTCTTGTCATCTCCTCTAACCTTTTAATCGCTCCCCGTTTGTCCCCAGTCGGCCACCATACATGTGAGGCCAGTAGTTTCCAGTGCCACACGGGCCACTGTATACCCCAGCGCTGGATGTGTGACGGTGACGACGACTGCCAGGACGACTCGGACGAAGACCCCAGATATTGTGGTAAGTAGACACACACTTTTTTAAAAACATGATTATTGGGCATTTATTAAAAATGTGTCAGTGTCATGCACCTTTGACATGATGGATATGATGTAGTTTGATTACATATTCATTGTAGAATTTATATACTATACATTTATAATACTACACTGGTTGTAGAAGTTGTTCCTTGTTCTCACTGAGGGTCTAAGGTTCGGGGTGTCGTTTTAATTTATTGTTTCATAATGTGAGCATTGTGAAGCCCATTGAGACTGTAACTTAGTAAGGGCTAAACAGATAGACTTGACTTGACTTGGTTGTCTATGGGAAGCCCTTAACCTGAGTGATTCTAATGCAACATTTCTATCAGATTCCACATGTTTTATTATGTTTTATTATCCTGTGTTCAAATGGAAAGTTTTAGTGTCCCATGGTCTAAACGGGACAGAGGCTCTTGTGTCCCACACATCATTACTGCCCTGTGTTTACCTGGAATGGCAGAAGGTGTGGCAGTTAGAAACAACCACAGATAAGCGGTAGTCAAAGCAGCAGGGATTATTTGTCAACGCTGTGCATTGTGCTGTGTGTTGCCAGAAGGTGCTCGCTGTAACGGCTTCCGCTGCTCCAACGGTACCTGCCTGCCCGCCACCGCCCACTGTAACGGCATCCAGGAGTGTCCAGGGGGCGCCGATGAGCAGAACTGCGGTGAGTGACGCAAGAGGTGCAGCAGGATGTAGTCACAAAGTGTCAAAAGACTAGTAGTAATTACAAGGCGGGGGAGGAAAACATCATATATAAATGGATTATGGTAATCTGGTTCCAAAAAACAATTATCAGATGAAGGGGACTTTTATAAAAGTAGCTTGTCACTTGAAAATACTCGTCTGGATTGTGAGGCAGATATACAAACACATTTTTACACATCTTGAAATAAAGTTGAGACGGGTTGTAGATGATAAACACCATTTAAAATAGTCTTCGAAATGGAGAAGTTTGTTTAGTTGTTTAGTTCTATTGATTTTGGAGTAAAAGTAACCCATAAGTAACTGAAAGTGATCAGATTACATTACAGGTTAGACCAATATATTGGATTGCCGATAGATATGTTGATATTGAGCTTTTATTGAAAATCAGATCTGGTCCAGTCATTGTTGTTCACCTCTGATATAATGGATATGATGCAGGTTGATTGATTACATATTTATTGTAGAATTGATCAGTACTACAGTGGTTGTCTATGGGAAGCCCTTAACCTGAATTAATTCTGATGCGATATTTTGCTTGCACTCAACGCAAGTATGCATGAATATGTTTTGCTATTATTATTATTATCCTGGATTTCAGTGGAGAGTTTGAGAGATGCTGTTTCAGAGGCTTTTCCACCCTGACAAGAATACAATTCAGGGGGGAAACACTGAATACTTGTAATTGTTTTTGGAACATATTGGTATGAACAGGATTGAATTCGAAGCTACTGAATATCGCCACAAAATATTGGCTAGAAAACATTCTCAAACTTGGCTTTTAATATCGTGTCATTTAGTATTATGTCCTGTTCGTCTCCCCCATAGACCCCCTGTGTACTCGCTACATGGAGTTCGTATGCAAGAACCGCGCCCAGTGTCTGTTTCAGTCTCTTGTATGTGATGGGACCAAACACTGTGAAGACGGATCTGATGAGGACACCGAGTATGCTGGATGTGGTGAGGAACACACACAGACACACACACACACACACACACACACACATATACGCAGACACAGGATTTACTTACTCTATAAAAAATATCTTATCCTACAGGTTATTTCCTGAACTCATGATAAACCTTATCAGGGAAAAGTCCTGGATCTGTCTTGACCTTCACTCTGATAGCGGTTGGCAAAAATAGTTGTTAAAGCTGAAATAGAAGCTGAAAATATGTATCATTCATATTTGTTTTCTTCATATTCCCATATTCTGCTTGTAAACATTTCATAAATCTAGATATTTGTATAATTTCTCATTTATTTCACACTGCATGTATTTAATTTTTTGTATATTTTCATATATTTTTGGTCTTTTTTTCATTTCATGTGTGTATGTTCAACTGCTCTTATTTTGCACACTCTCTTAATGCTGTAACGCCTATTTTTCATACTTTTCATTCATACATTTCCATTTAATACGTTCTTGACATGTCAGAATCGTCATTTACGTTATGTTTAATACCCTTTTTAATATATTCATGTATATACAATATTTTTTCTTTGCTTATCCTGCTGTTGCAACAAACCAATTCCCCCACAAGGATCATTAAAGTGTCATCTTTATCTCAGCTAAATCGACTAAATTCAGGTGACAATCGCATATAGATAATGTTGCTCAAATCTAATCTCTTCTCCCTCTGTTACTCCTGTCAGCCAAGCCGTCAGAGTTTGGTAAAGTGTGTGACGCGTACACCTTCCAGTGTGCCAACGGAGTGTGTGTGAGCCTGGAGTGGAAGTGCGACGGCATGGACGACTGTGGGGATTACTCTGATGAAGCCAACTGTGGTGAGGAGGAGGAACTTAGGCACACATGTCCAGATCACACACAGGAATACTCACTCCACCTAGTGTATATTAAACGGCATTAAAAGATACCCTTGTACATGTATTTTTATCTGTAATATATGCAAGGGGTGGACAAAAATAACAGAAAAGTAACATGAAAAAGGACTTAAATTCTGAAGTGGCTAAGTAAAAATTAGAAAGGCACAAAACTACAATGACAATGAAACTAAAAATGACAGCAGGATTGAATCAACACCTCAATAACATCCCATTCAGAAACTACTTGTGAAAATAAAAATAATAATAAACTAAGAAATAAGAAGATAAGAAAGTACTCCACAGAACAATGGCTGAACAATAAAAGCAATTACTCCTGAGAATTAGTACTGCAATAGTACTACAATTGAGTATTTGATGTGTACATATAGCTGTGTGTCATCTGCATACGTGTGGAGAAGTAGGCTGTGTTGTATATAAATTGCATAACCTGGTGTAAGGAGCACAAAACCTGGAGCCCTACTGTTTATTAGGTGCTTGGTATTCATACTGTATATTGTTAGAGGTGCAGGTTTCTTTGTTCACCCAAAGTCAAAGGGGGGGGGGGGGGTTATACAATTTATATAAATATATGATTGTTATTGTCACACAATGACCCATAGCATCAATCAGTTCTCTCTCTCTCTCGCTCTCTCAAACACACACACACACGCACACACACACAACGTTACGTTAGAAAAATAGGATCATCTACTAAGAAATTTTGCACTTTACTTCATTCCTGACATGTATTTTGTTGCCAAATTGCCATATGCTGTCACCATTACGCAATGCCAGATGCCAAAAACTGTGTCCCTCTCACCATTACGCAATGCCAAATGCGCAACGTACATGTCCCGTTAACCATCATCACACATTGCCAATTGCTAAATACACAACCTCCAACCAAGAAAAACAACACAGTAAATATGTAAAAAGCACAGCCCAACAAAAAGTCATGAAAATAAACTGCAAAGGCATCTTACCTTCACCCGACGCACAACGTAGGCCTACCCGACGCACACACACATCGCCCTTGATTGGTTAATACATTACGCTACATTCAAAACAATTTAGTAAATCCTCCCCAGTTGTGTCTCATGTCACTTAAATCAACTCACGTAGTGTAATTTTTAGTATGACTTTACTGAAAGAGACTTAAAGCTACTCAAAGCTACTCGTCGGGAGCAGGTCGGGAGATAGACTGGGAGTAGAACTCAACCTGTTGCTGTAACTCAGTCTCAGTAAAACAAGGAGTACAATGTTCTAAAAGCATAGTAGGTTCATTTCTGTTTTTTCTTTATTTGTAGATCGCGACAAATGTATTTATGCTGTGTCACCCAGTGTCACCCTAGTTACAATCAAATTAAGACAAGTATGGGCAAATTTGGCGCCCCTAGTGGCGTGGCGCCCTGGGCAATTGCCCTGTCTGGCCCCCCCACGCGCCGCCACTGGGTACTGGAGTGTACATTCGCTCTCTTTGTATCCGATGCTACAGTTTTTTTTTCTTTGTGTGTGTGTTGCAGCCTCGCCCACCGAGGTCCCGGGCTGCTCCAGGTATTTCCAGTATGAGTGTCGAAACGGACGCTGCGTCCCCACGTGGTGGAAGTGTGATGGAGAGAACGACTGTGGGGACTGGTCCGACGAGGCCCAGTGTACAGGTACACACACACACACACACACGCAGAAAATTCTGCTTCTGATTCCTTTCTTCTTATTCCCATATATTCCCTAATATTTGTATACTTGGCTATATCTTATTTTTGTATTTTCTATTTTATACTGCCAGGGTTCCTACACAGGAAAATGTGGAAAAACATATTGTTGTACTGTCCTGATATACAGATGACTAAATCATTTCTGATATTCTGATATTTGTTGCTGGAGAATAATCTTCCATCTGTAGCATAGTTTGTTGGGAGCAAGACAGCTATCAGTGTAAATCATACTAAACACCAACCAAGGTCTGGAAAAAGTATGACATTTTGAAATCAAAACTGTGTAGGAATATATCTTATTTTGAAATATCTTTATACCGTACATATTTTCAATCATTTTCCTTTATCTCAGTTTGTTTGACTGCTGTTATTTCACACACCATCATGATGCTGTAACTCCCATTTTTTAATATGTTCTTGAGGCATTTTAATTGTGTGTTGTGTTATCTTTAATACCCCCTATTTACTACATTCGATTTATGTTCCATCTTGTTTTTTTGTTTTTTTTTGTACCCTATTATTATTTTGCTGCTGGAACGACCCAATTTCCCCACGGGGATCATTAAACTTTAATCTTATCTCATCCCTTCAAGGGGGAGTTGTCCCTCACACGGTTGCCCCGGGACCCTCCACTTGCGCCCCCAACCGCTTCCACTGCGGCTCTGGAGCCTGTATCATCAACACCTGGGTGTGCGACGGTTACGCCGACTGTCCCGACGGCAGCGATGAGCTGGGATGTCCCACTGGTAGGACCTCCGTCTGTTGTTTGTTGACCTTTAGTGTTTATGTTCCGTTACCTTCTTTGCAATAACAGTTCTGGTTCATAACTTAATACCCCTGGTATATTGACAGATATACATTTATAAGTGGACTTATATATGCGTGGCTTGGTCATGTGTTGCAGCTAGGCCTATCTAAGAAGACGTAATATGTTTTTTTTTAAGAATGTGTTTATTGGGATTTTAATTTTAATTTACTAAACTGTATAGAAGATAAAAACAGTTTATACGGAATAGGTTAAAAGATAAAAATGGCTTATTCAGAATAGGTTAAAAAATAAAAACGGCTCATTTGGAATAGGTTAACAGATAAAAACAGCTTATTAGGCCTAATAAAACAAAATGTCATTTAGTCAGCATTTCAGCACTTTGCGCTCTGAGTATGAGTACTTGGGAGGTGGATCAATGTTGATCACAGTACTATATTATATTATCGGCACACTTCTAATATAACGTACTTTGTGTTTCCGTGACAGCAGCCAACGGCACCGTGACCCTGGCCCCGGCGCCCACCCATGCCCCGCCTCCGCCCCCTGCACCCGGCCGCTGCAGCCGGGGTCAGTTTCTGTGCCGCCGACCCCCCCGCTGCATCCCCGACTGGCAGCGCTGTGACGGCCAGCCCCACTGCCAAGACGGCTCCGACGAAGCCCACTGCCGTGAGTCTCCGCCGCGCACACATGCTACCGTCATGTACAAAAATCATGGGATGTAACATGTTTGGTTCTGCAAAAAAACGTGAGGAAATAACGGTACACACACACACAGATGCCCACATACTGGCTGTGTTTACATGCATGGTAACCTGGCTACTGGCCTTATTCGAGTTAAGGTCTTATTCAGGTTAAATTGGGTCATTGCAGTAGCAAAATAGTAATAGGATACAATACAAGCAAATGGAATATAAATAAGAATCAAGCAAATGGGTGATATTAAACATAACGCAACCGCCAGTTTCAACACTAGAACATGTTATGTAGGAATGAACGTAGGAAAAATACATTACAGCATTATGAGGTTTTGCAAAATAACAGCAGTAGAATATACAAAGACAAAGGAAAAGCAGATTGAAAACTATCTCAAAAATACCAAAAAATTTAATATACACAGTAATGAAATCATAGATGTATTAAAAATATAATGAGACAAAATGGGAGAATATCAAGAAAACAATGCGAATTTGCAGCATGTATACATAATGTGCAAAATGTATTTGTACTCACATTACCAGCTTACATGAGGCCATACATGTGTATAGGAAGTCTCTAGGCGTGCCGATGTGCATTGAAAAAATGTTTCACCTTATCAAATATATTCACTTTGCAGACGTAGATAACATTTGCACAGCATATGCAGATTTGGATATGTGCATTACTAGCTGTTCGGCTTACCAGAAACTCCAGATATAGGGAGTATATGTACAGAAATAGTGGCAACTCAGATGCAGAGAATACAACAACAGTGATCTAAAACTTCTCTCTCTCCATCCAACCTTCCCACCCTGACTTGTCTGTCCGTGGACGTGTAGCCACCCGCGGGCCATTATCCTGCGTGAACGGGACCCGCTGTGCGGACGGCGAAGCCTGCGTGTTGGACAGTGAGCGGTGCGACGGCTTCCTGGACTGCTCTGACCACAGCGACGAGGACAACTGCACCCGTAGGTCTTCACTGCTGTGTACTGTACTGTGTCCTGTGATGGTCTCAATGCAGTTTCATAGGCTTCTCCACCCTGATGAGTAACATTTTTGTAGAAACCGTGAATACTTTGAGTTTTTTGGCATGAAAATGGCCAAATTTAAATTTAATTTAAATTTTTTTTATTATCAGCAGCTTCAATCCAAAAAATATCAGTATCTGCTTTCGAAATACTCATATTGGTCAAATCCAGTTTCTAGGTGGAGTGTAAATACCATTAAAACAATATCTACACCGGTATAGTCCATGCCAATCAAGTCTCATGCTAGTTTGAAAGTAGTGCAATATTGCCACCTGCTGGTCGTCAGTGTGCATTTTCGGTTGTGCGGTATACAAAAATAAAACGAAGCGTCCCAAATGTGATACTTCATAAGGACTATGAAGAATCTTGCCTGCCTGTTTCTGAGCACGCTGTCCCTCTCTCTCTCTCCCTTTCTCCCTCCCAGTGGATTCCCTGGCCTATAAGATCCAGAACCTCCAGTGGACACCAGACTTCACCGGTGCCATCACCCTGACCTGGTCCCGACCCAAGAACCTCCCCCTGGACTCCTGCTACTTCCTCATCTACTACAGGTGAGTTTGATTTGTTCGTACGCATGAGGCGTTGCTTTAGTCCATTAACCATACACCAGAGCGGCCCAGTCATCACTAGGTAATTGAAATGTATCTATCCACTTAGCCTTCCACACATACACACACGCACACACACACACACACACACACACACACACACAGTCCCCTACAAATATTCACAACTATAACTCCTCAATGCTTGAAGATACGGAGTTCATATTAATATATCACCCATGTGTTATGTGAAGACAAGTATGCTGACAGAAATATTTGCTAGTTTATTCATTAATTAGCCTCATTAATGACCTCATTAGCATAATTGACTCTGTTTAATATATCATGGTGATTATGGCGGGACATTAGGCAGCTCAAGTGCCTCTTGTGTTTTGTTTTTTCTACATGTACATGCATATACATGTCTATCTTCCATATGAATATGTTTATAAAATTCTGATTATATTATGCGGTGATCTTATCAGAGTACCTGCTGGTCATGGAATTCCTTGAACATCATGGCATTTGGAAAGGTGTTCCAGACAGGGAAAAGTCGGGGAACTTGATAAATTCTTGGGGGAAGTCAGGGAAAATGGGTCGCTTTACAGAAATACAGCAGAATGTATGTTCCAACTTGTTTCACACATTCATTGCATTAGATGTTGGTTTTCAGTGTAAACCAGACTGTTTACCCTTTTAGGAAAACAACATGAACAAACTAGGAAGGAAAAAAAATCTTTTTGTCATGAAAGTACACTGTTATGGAAAAGTCATGGAATTGGTAACGCTGTCTTACGATGCTGTGGTTCTCCTCAGGCTCGTGGGCACCCAGCAGTGGACCATCATGGACACCCACAGCAACAAGAGCAGCTACAAACTGACAGTGCTGAAACCAGACACCACCTACCAGGTCAAGGTGCTCACCCAGTGCCTCAGCAAGCAGCACAAGACCAACGAGGTGATCACCGTCAGGACACCAGAGGGATGTGAGTAACACGAGATGAGATCAAACAGTGATGTGTCACTTTACAGGCTGCTAATTTACCACTGCTATGGCTCCTTAACCTGAGTTTTATCACTAACCTCACAGGAACGGATTATATAGTAAATAACTTGATTGTTTACTAGTAATTGCCGATTTGTAATGAAATTTAAATGACAGTAAGGAGATCGAGAATATTGGATTTTGGTAAAATTAGTTTTAATTTAGTAAAATGTTCGTTTGGTAATGTGTGTGTGTGTGGTGTAGTGCCGGACCCTCCCAGGAACCTGCAGCTGTCTTGTGACAACGGGGCGGACGGGACGGTGGAGGTTTCCTGGAGCCCTCCTGACAAAGCCCACGGCCTCATCAGAGAATACATTGTGAGTCCATTGACGTACCAATGTAAAGGTGCTGCATGTGTCAATTTAACGTCAATAAATCATTACCACATTAACTTTTGAGACATTAGTATCATTACTGTAAACAAATGAGACCGTCACCGAGAAGATTGACAGCCTCTACTGGCCTCTATACTGCATTTTACACATTTTACTGTGTGTGTGTGTGTGTGTGTGTGTGTGTGTGTGTGTGTGTGTTATATACCAGGTTGAATTCATTGAGCAGGGGGTTGTTGAGTGGACCTCCCAGAGAAGCACCACAACCAGCACCGAGGTGAAGGAGCTGCAGCCGGACACTCTGTACAGGTTCAGGGTAAGACACACACACACAACACACACACAGACACACACACACAGAGAGCTGCCTGCTCATCTCCATATATCTCTCTGACATCGTTGTGGGCAAACAATACATATTTCTCCATATTTATAGTGTAACTTAAAATGCTTGGTAGATGTGATGTATGCATTTTTAAACGTGCGGTGCTCTGATTGGTGTATCCCAGGTGGCAGCAGTGACCAGCCGAGGTGTGGGGAACTGGACTGAGGTTAAATCCATCACTCCTAAGAAAGGTAAGACAGTCTTCCACAAGTCTCACACGCACTCCAGTTTGAAATGTTGTGCAATGTTGCCACCTGCTGGTTATTAGCAGGTATTTCAGGTTATGTGAGGGGACTGTGTTAGGAGCTGAACTGATACTCTGAACTGGGGTTTTTCAAGGTTGGTACCCAGGGATGCAGTGAACCCACCTAATGTTTTACTGTCAGAATAGAGTTTACCAACTTTCTAGCCTGACATGAATCTGTATGAATGAAATTCCCATTATACATGATAGTAAGTAGTATCACAATAATGTAAATTATATGAAGATAGGATCTTTTGAGGTCAAAAGAGCATAAATTAATACTGTTTATCACTACTTCACTGCTGAAACCAGTTCTAATATTTTTGTATTGAAGCTACCGATAGCTGACATTTTAAAGATCAATATCTTTAAATATTATTCTTGAAACGGCATTCAAACAATTATGGGATACTAAACTTCATTGAATCCCACACTAAAAGATTTCTCTTAGAGTGTTCAGTTGAAGGGATACACTAGGCCTTTATAGAAGAATTTATTTTTTTTATTTTTTTTTTACATAAAAAACATTAAAGAAAATAAAGTTTAATTTGCAGGTTTTACAGAGTGCCACGTCTGAAGCTACTCCCACACCACATTGAAATGATTTCCTTGTCAGTCATCTGAAAGAATAATAATGATAATAAATCAGGGAGGAACCTCCATCATATCTGAGGTGGATGACAGTCTAATTGTACTCTCTCGTTGCTCCAGCTCTGCCTCCGCCCTCTGTGATCGCTGACAGCATCACCGACAACTCCATGAGCCTTTCCTTCAGCCTCAATTCCCCGTACGAGGTCAGAGGCCGAGTCTCCGAAGCTCCTCTTCAGTTTGTTGAAACCGTCTTCTCCAGTCTATATTTCACCTGCCAGTAAACATGGCTGATGGGTCTCTGCTCTGCTCTCTCGTGTTTGTCAGGTGAAACAGTACATAGTGGTTCTGTCCTGGCTGTTCGACGCCCATGTCAAGGAGAGCAGGAACTACACTGTCACAGAGGGGATACTCAAAGGTACTGTTTGATATGAGGCAATAGACACTGTGTGTGTGTGTGTGTGTGTGTGTGTGTGTGATTAAGATTGTGTATTTGTACACAATCTTATATTTTCTGCCCTTGTAAGTATATGTTTGCACTACATATTACTGTTTTCTTCCTGGTGTCTGCAAAAAGAACAGAGGACAGCACAACATGATAAAATCAAATGAAATCCAATTTTATTGATATAGCACATTTGATACAACAATGTAACTCCTAGTGCTTTACAGATATGGATAAACGGTCATGTAAAGGAGTTCAGGGTCATGAAAAATACAGCCAGAAACAAGATAACAAACATCATAAAGAGGTGACAAGTGTAAAAAAAAAAAAAAAAAGATAATATGATAAAAAATATGTGTATATATATATATATGAAGTATGGTTAAAAAAACAGAAACAACGTAATCAAAAAAAACATTCATTAAACATTGAGACATGCATATTACAACATAGTAAAATGTCAATAACTCAATAACAGGGCATCAAAGCTGAAACAAACTGAAAAAGATTGATTTAACAAACTTTCCATCCCCCCATGCCTAATATCGGTTATTTTATGTGTGCCGCATATCTCCAGCTGCGAACCTGACTGCTGGAACAGTGTATGAGGTGGCAGTGTGGGCCCACACCAGTATAGGAGACAGTCCCACCGCCCTGTCCCGCCAGCAGACCAGCGGCACCCAGCCGGACCGACCCCTCCTCAAAGCCCGGGCCATCAACCAGACTGCTGTCGACTGTAGCTGGACCACCACCGGACCCCCCGCACAGGTACAGCACACACCAGGCATACACACCGCATCACATCCACACTGGTTCACATTTGACATTGTCGTTTTTCCGCGACTTCTGGGATACATGAAATGACCAAACGTGTGTGTGTGTGTGTGTGTGTGTGTGTAGGTGTACGGTGTGTTTTACGCCACCTCCTTCCTGGCTCTGTACCGCAGTCCCCGCAGTGTGAACACCAGTTCTCTCAGCCTGACAGTCACAGTGGACAGTGATGAGCAGTACCTCTTCCTGGTTAGTCTTCTCTTCTTCCTACCAGCTGTCTCTGCTCTCTAGAAACAACAAAAAACCACCTGATGCCATTAAAGACACATCTTATTTCTTACTCTGTTCTAGGGTTTTGTGGCCCTAAGCTAATCGATAAGCATGACCCTATGCGGTTTCGTCCTCAGGTGCGCGGCATCTCTCCCTACCTGGGTCCCCCCTCTGACTACACCGTGGTGAAGATGATCCCCAACGAGAGGCTGCCACCCAGGAACCTGCATCGCGTTCGAGTGGAGAAGACCCAGGCCATGTTGAAATGGCAACCCCCCTACGACGCCCCCAGCTCCCCTCTGGTATGACGCCGGCTCATGTTACTCTGTCTATTTCTGCCGCGCATCACAGTACACCGCCGTCTGCGAAGAGGAATGGAAATATTAAAATCAGTTTTGTCCCCTAAACCAATACTGCACCCAATCATGTATCACAATGCAGATACACTTAATAGTTTGTATCAATTAACTGCAAATTATATACGGTATGATGTATATAATCAAATTGCACTGTAAGGTTCTTGACCGTACCCAGCCATAATATATCTGCCTTTAAGATATACAAAATGTACATCAACCTTGAAGATCTGTACCGCGCTAACCATTCTTAATGTGTTGGTGTATCTGTCTGTGTGTGTGTGTGTGTGTGTGTGTTTTCCTGTCTCTTTGTCTGTAGACATATGCAATCCACCTGCGGGACGTGATCCGGAAGTCGGAGCAAGACTACAAGCTGACCACCCAGAACAACACGGTGGAGTACCTGCTGAGAGGCCTGGAGCCTGGAGGCCGATACAGCGTCTCTGTCCGCCTGCGCAACATGAGCAAGGAGGCCAGCTTCACACTCAGCACAGGTAACACACACACATACACACACACAGCGCCGGGATATATACATATGGAGCTTAATTTGTGACTGAAACACAGACGTCATAGAAGTTACAGAAGTGCCTAAATAAATACTCTTCCTCTGCTCCAGTTCCCCTGCCGGCTCCTGAGGCCCTGAAGATTCTGACAGAGAAAGACCACGTGTTCCTCTTCTGGAAGAGTCTGGCCGTTAGAGAGAAAGGCTTCAACGAGAGCAGGGTGAGACGAACACTAAATGTTGTGGGTGGTGGGAGCATCGCCTCTTGCCATCCCCGTTTACTTCATGTTCTGTCACCTTCAGTAGAGGACTTTGAGATGATGTAACACTCCCTCTGGTGGCCATATTGGAGGTCCACAGCTCTTGGCTGAGAAAAGCCGATTGCATTTCTAAATGTAGGAGTCAGCCATATCAACAGTACAGAATAGACATGGTTCATTTCTGTTTTATTTACTGGGGGACTGATCATTTTCCCCACCAATACATTTTACCCATTTTTAACCCTAACCCTCCACCTTATCACACTATTCACTTTCACTTACAACACTGCTGAATTGACCTACAACCACACCACAACAATCTTGTTCAAGTATGTCTTTTTCTAGCCTGATTGTTATATATTTCAACATTATTTTTGCACTCTCCAAAGGACCTCCATGATGGCACCAGATGTGGCTGCTAGGAGATTTGTGATGCAACTGCAAAGCCTCTATATAAAACTCTGTGGATTTATTCTACTTAACCAATCCAGAAGCAGCATCCATTTTCACTATACTGTGTTCTGTGCTTTTGTGCACTGGTGCGTATTAATCTGCCTGTGTCTTCTGGGCATGATGTTCGCAGGGCTACGAGGTGCACGTGTATGACAGCGTGACCAACCAGTCTTCCTACCTTGGCAACACCACAGAGACCTACTTCCGCATCAGCAGCCTGCTGGTGGGGCACAACTACACTTTCTCCGTGCAGGCCCGCTGCCTGCTGAGCAGTCAGCTGTGTGGGGAGCCTGCCCTACTGCTCTATGACCAGCTGGGAGCAGGTACCAGACCATAGACGCACTTAGCCCAAACAGCCTCTAGATGTCGCTGCAGTTCATCTGCATTTATATGCATCTCGAGTCTGAATGCGACTCGTACAGAACACAATGTGCAGCAAGAAGCGGTTGGTTGAAGACAGCCTCTGATCTGATGGCTTAATTCGCAGACCAAACATGCAAATCCTAATATACAAGTCACAGTGCTGTATCATACAAAGCTATTTATTGGGTTTGTTTGACGCGCGTATCTCTTATTTTGAAATTTGGTCTTGTGCCATGGATGTGGAGAACGGCACTACACAGCAGAGCGAATGGTGGACTTAGACACTGAGTTTTATGTGTTGATTTTTTACATCTTATCTGTTTTGTATATACTCAAGGAGGAAGCCATCGCATCAGATACCATCTTTGACCATCCGCTTCTTTTTTTCTCGAAGGTGAACGGGCCGTATACAGTCTCAAGATGCATGTAAATGAGTGACAGTGACCTCTTGAGGCTGTTCTAGCTACCTAGGAATAAATACAACTTATAATTTAGGAGGTTTATAAGATGAATTGTTTTATATGGTAAGATTTCTAGAGATCACACCATATAAAACAAACCAGTTTACACATCTTCAGCTGTGTCTGCTGCTCTACAACAGACAAAGGAATGGAAAAAGTGACAAAGTGTACACCTTTGCATTACCTATTACATTACTGCCTGTAAGGTTTGACCAATATTGTTTCTTGAAGGCCAATACCCATATTTTTAGATTGAAGCTGCCGATATGTAATGTTTTTTGCTGATAGTTATTTTGAAGGCAAAAAATCACAAGGACTCAGTTTCACCCAGAATTTTATTCTTATCAGAGTGGAAAAGCCCCAATGAAACCCAGATAATACCCTTGATAATATGATAATAATAATACCAATACTACATTAGGTCACTACCATATCCCTGCCCTGGGCTATAGTACCTATTTCTTTTCTGCCTGTCCAGGGGCCAGCGACACGTCCCGCAGCGAGGGCCACTCGGGCGACATGGCGGCGGTGGTGGTGCCTGTCCTCTTCCTGCTGCTGCTCGGGGTGTGCGGCGGCCTGGTGGCGCTCTACCTCCGGCACCGGCGCCTCCAGAACAACTTCACCGCCTTCGCCAACTCCCACTACAACTCCCGCCTGGGCTCCGCCATCTTCTCCTCCGGGGACGAACTAGGTGAGACGGGTTCAAAGAAAATTCTTTAAGAGATGCCAATTTGTCTTGATGACATCTGAAACTACAGGCAGACACAGTTAATTTTTCAGACTCCTGCAACCTTTGTAAATATTCCCCTTTCTTCTCTTCCTCTCAAGGCGACGACGACGAAGACGCTCCCATGATCAGCGGCTTCTCAGACGACGTCCCCATGGTCATCGCGTAGCGAGACCTCCCTCCCATTTCCTATTTCTCTCTTCCCTTTTCCCCCCTTTTCTTCTTCCACTCCCACTCACCCACTCCCCATTAATCCCCATTAATGGCGCGGTACGGCGGAGGAAGAGCGACATGGTGGCAGCTTCACCGCCATCCCGAATCTGTCAAAGGGAAGCCATCTTGGTCGGCAGGATTCATGAAGAAAAATGGAAGAAAAAAAAAAAACGAAGCGAAAGAGATATTTTTCAAATCTAAAATGCACTTTTTTTGGATGCGCAATAACTTATTTTTTATAATATTAAATATATATATATATACAGTATATATATATACAGTATATATATGTAGGGGTCAAAAAGGACTGGGAAGAACAGGTGGACACTGAAGCAAACTGTGAAGGATTTGAGTTTGTTGAGCGCGCCGGGGGAAGAAAGACCCTATTTGTAATGCAAACTCACTGTCCATAGGAGCGGTTCATTGCTTAAAGCCAAAATAAACATCCAGAGACTGGAATATAGAATGCAAAAAAATTCCACAGAAAACACACGTTGAAAAAAATACAGATACATAGACATACATGTGCTTTATATAGTATGTACGTTAGAAAATATTGGACCGGTAGATGTTACATGGTATAGCACAGTATGTACGATACCAATATGTGTAACATTGGTGTGTACAGTGTATAAGACACTTGGAAGAGATAACTGTTGGTCATGTGTCATCATTTACAGCGTCTAACAGAATCTGAAATCATTGTCGCTTCAAATGATCACCACTTTGGAAACTGTTGATTACTAGTAAACACATTGACGAAGCCTTTGACGCTCCGTGTAACCAAACGGCGATTAGGGATTGGATTGATCAGTGGCACCATGCAGTGTCCTCACAGATCCACTTTTTATTTTTATTTTCTTTTTTTTTTTAACCACCAGCAGCACGGGGGAAACGGAATCCCTCGCAGCGTCGCCGAGATTATCTGAAACATTTGGTATGTAAATATTGGCTTTTAATATGTCCTCTCCTTATAATGCTGCACCATATCGTTCTGTAAAAAAAAAATGTGTATTTTTGGTTTTTATCATTCAGGACCGCAGATGATTATTGTCCCCAGCATTTTTGCCATAGTTGTAGTTCTAGAGGAAGCGTGTTTGGGGTTCTCAGGGAACTGTGTCGGACCGGACACCAGCGCAGTGCCACCATCCACCACGGCTTAGGCAGCACTCCCAATGTACTGTCGCATAGGTACACGCCCCTTTTTAAGAGGTACGTAATCTGTTTTGGGTGTAATGGCTCACACACAGATTATTTTCAGTGGTTCTGATACGAGTCAGGTTTGCGGGCTCGCTGTCAGCGGTTTAGAGTAGGAGTTCAGGATGGTGAGACTGATCCTTGATCAGTACGTCAGGCAACGTCCTTTCCATGTTACTAAGAGCAGTTGGATGGAGAGATTAACCTGTGAGGGGTTTCTCTCTCTCTCTGTATGTACAGTAGCTTACTGTTGCACGTCGGTAAATGTGTCAACGTAAAAATAATTTTCGGGAAGAATCGTCTTTGTTCTGCTGCCCCCCCCCCCCCTTCACCCGACTACGTAGTCCATTAACTGAAATTTGTGTTTTGCCTCTTAGCTTGAGCCATTCGAATCGACGGTGTTCTGCTTTCTATTGACCTGTTTTTTGTTTGTAAAGATGTATTCATGAATGTATTTTATATCTGTCATTTTAAGGCATTGTCATTATACTGTCACCCCCTTTTTGAAGTTAATGCACACTCATCGATTCTCCGTGGTACAGTGAATTTGTAAAGCACCCATTCCACTATGGACAAATGTCACACAGCCTTTTTTTTTTAATGCGTCTGTAGACTGGCCTCTGCAGACACATCTAAGCTGTTACAACCTTCGAAGCCCCATTTTCTAACCCAGAGCAACAGTAGAAGCCATTACCATTTTGTCAGGTAGTGTCCAAACATCCATTTTCAGCATCGTATCTTTTATCATCAAGGCTCTTATCTAGTTCTTCCCCAATTCGTTAAAGAGTGTCTCTGCTGGCATTTTAGGTTCCCTCAAGGCTCTCTGTGTTCTACTGCAACTTTGTCTTGCTTTTCATCCTCGAGGTTCACGCAGCCCTTCAACCCGTTCATAAGGTACTTTTCTGTGTTATTTCATAAACCCTTCTCGTTCTGTTTCCTTGGCCTTAACACAGCGCTGTCCAGGCGGCCGATTCGACGGCATCGATGCTGTTTTTGCTCTGTGGAGTTTTGACTTTTTTTTTTTTTCTGATCTTTTCTTTGTTTTTGTTTTGCCACATAATGCCTTATTAGAACACATTGGGTTTATATGTAATGTACTGTATGTATGATAGAACACAAGTGCACACACGCATGCATACACAGTCGCACACACTCTGCCCATACACAAGGCTGAGGAGGGTAAAGAGGAAGGGACTGAGAGGAATCATGGGCATTTGGAATGGTTGTTAATTTGTCAAATCACTACTCCTTTCTGCATTGGCTGTTCTAACGGGCACATACAGTATCTAAGCCGGCCACTTAGTCTCCTTTTAGTCAAGTTTTACACTTGTATAAAGTATAATTATTGGTTATTTTGTGACCGTTTTCTCCCCAGTTGTCCTAATGTCGACTCTCTTTACTATTTGTCAAATGGTATGCTTCAAAATGTTCTTTGGCACAGAGTATGATGATGTTGGACACGGCCATATTTGAAGATATTGATATCTTGCTTGCTTATATTGGAGGTTGCAAAGGAAATGAGATGTTTGGAGATACAGTGTGAGGTGTTTTAAAAACCACTTATACTGAAATAAACTTGCTGAAAATGTCGGGCTGTCGTCGCTTTCTTTCAAGTGTCTTTCACGCTGTGAAGGGAGGGGGTGCGTACTGTATGTCTGTAATGCAGATAAAACTATCAATAGTTTTCAACATCTACCTCCTTAGGTTCTACCCAGATCACCACAAGAATGGGAATTTCCAAGAGGCAAAAAATGTCTTTTCAAACCCCTCTAGAAAGTGTTACAGTATCGGCACTGACCACCACAAAATATTTTTTTTTTACTATTTAATTGTAGAGCTGTGTGTAGCTCTGTCCCACTCTCTCTCTCTCTCTCTCAATTTCAATTCAAAGGGGCTTTATTGGCATGGGAAACATACGTTTACATTGCCAAAGCAAGTGGAAAATAAAAAACAAAACATAAATACAAGTAATAAGTAAGTAATACATTTCTCTGGAGGGGAGAGCATCAACATTTAATCATTCCAATAAATCTCTGTTGATCGTGACGCTAGCCACCAACACTGAAATAGCCAGAATCTGCTAATAAATAGCTTAGAGCGACTAAACAGTTACTCTTTTATTTAACAGTGGCATTAATATTACATATCAATCAATACCACTGTAATATGGTGTAAACGTGCCAGATTTAGACAAAAGGCTCACGTTAATTTCCATCTGCTGTTCCTGGAATAAACACGTTAACACACTAACACAATAGTAGTAGCTTTTTATTATGGTAAATGAAACCCAATTTTGTATTTCACTGTCACTGTTAATGCTTAATGCACCAAGTTAATATTAAGTTAGCTAACGTGAATAGTGTGAATTCACAAAACCAAATTTCAATAATGTCATGTGAGTCATGGCAATGGTAGCTACATTACTGTTAGTTACTGTTGAGTGGTGAGATCTGTGCACAGGCATCCGTGCACACCTTCAGCTCTGAGGAGTTGGGTCATGGTGTCAGCAGCCGCAGAGTCTCTTCATGCAGGATGGAGGCACATTTCCTCACATTCCACCCTGAGTGGTGTTGGGAAGCTCAGTGGTACAATGTCTGCAGTCTCAACCGCTGGTGGCTCTGTGGCATCTGGGATGTCATGGACTGTTTCATCAACACCAATGACAGGCAAAACCTTGATGCATGGATGTCCTCAGTGCATAAAAGAAAACACATGACAATACATTTATATTTTCTGTGACTGATGACTGATTAAACTGATGCTCCTAGTCATTTACAACACTGAAGCAAGTGCTGAAGCCAATACAAAATGCTAATGAAATAAAAAATAGCTTATTAAATATCGGTGGGTGCATGACATGTATCAACACCATTGCATTATTTCTGATTGCAATCAACATGCTAAATGCCTTTATTGAGACATCTCACTCCTTTTCCTTCATATGCACAATGAATGATACTGAACTGATTGGATTAACCAACTAAATATGTATCAAAAAATATTAATCTACAAGCTTCCTTTGACACTTGCCATTCTGGTTCTTTTACTCGTTGAGAATCTGTGTGTTATGTTAATGCAGAAAGCTAGTTGGAATATTGTTTATAATACTCACCGGTCTGGTGAAAGTGAACCGACGACACTGGACATCCCAGGGACTGGAATCAAGTGGCCCTTCTTTTTCCGCTTGCTGGGCGTGGAGGTCGGTGGGTCACTTGGATCATCCCTAACCCATTATCATCATGAAAATATAATAAGCATGTTAGTGACTAGTAGCATTAGCTATTCAGGACTAAGGGAGGAGGCAGTGCCATGCCCTAACCTTTCTCCAAAGAACACGTGCCAGCTGTGGTATTGTAGTGTAGTATAGTATAACTGATGTGCGGTTTACATTGTAGACTACCAATTGGTTTTTTTTTACTGCCTGTGGGCTTACTTGATGGAACTTGTTTATATGTGGTGAGCAATAAATACGCATCAACATCGCTAAAGTGTATCACCTATGGTCTTTGACAGGCTATATTACAGTAGGCTACACGACTGACATAGCAGCCCCTGAGTGGCTTACAGCCCTGAAACGGGACCCCTCGGGCTAGTGGCTTATGTTGTTTAGGAAAGTTAGGTTGATAAGGGACTGAAATGCTTGTGTGTTTACCACAGAAATTATTCTGCCATCGCTGTTGTTGCTAGCGTTGTAAATTAGTGAGCAACCAGCAGTAAACTTAGCTAACTTTAGCAAAGTTACTTTGCTAGCGTTAGCTTAGGTTGTTAGCAAGCTACTAACTTTACCAGAGAGAGACGGCGCAACTGCGAGTCATTTCCTGTATCTGTGTCACGTGGGTTTCGCCACTGCCCCGCCCCTTTAGGAGACTAGCGGCAGGTCCTGAGTCTATTCACTCCAATGGGAGAAGTGAACGTGAACAAGCCACATATCTTCCGAACATTCTGACACTAAAATGGCATTTTTCAGATAGACAAATCAGGAGAAAATTAACTTTGTTCGAGACCTGTCTATGTCTCAGCAACACACTCTCGCGAGATCTGGCAACACATATCTCATCGGTAGCTAATGTTAGCAGCTAGCGATCTAACATTAGCAACTAGTGAGCCAGTAATGATAGCCTTGATGTTAACTATGCTTGTCAGTTGTGCATTGTGATGATGATTTGAATAGTGAGTACTGTAGTTGCGCGCGCGCGCGCGCGCGCTCTCCCTCTCTCTCTCTCTCTCTCTCTCTCTCTCTCCCCACTTAGTGTGAATTGTACTGTCTTTGTCATTTTAAAAAAATCGAAAAGGTAATAAATATATTTCACCATAAAAACATTTTAATTGCTGGTGTTAATGACTTTTCTTACATGCAACAGGGTGTTTGCAAATATATGTACGGGAGGAATTGCATAACTACCGCTAAGTAAACAAAGCACTACCAGAGAGCATCTTTGATGACGTTCACAACACTTCAAACGAGGTGGGGGGGATGGGGGGGAGGGGGGGGGAGAGGCGACCACGCCCACTTAGGAGACAGGAAGTGTATAGAGAGCCTAAGTCCCTCCCCTTCCGCTGTCCCCCAGTTTCATACATCCATGGACCTTATTTCGGAAAAAATATGTACGGTAGTCAACGGCGAGAGACAAATAATTGTTTGATCCCGTTTGAATTGTGCCATGACTTACACATATGATGTTTTGTCAATTTAAAAGATAATTTTGCAAGTCAAGAAAGTCGCAGTTTGTTGTAAAACAGTACAGTAACGTTTAGTTTTGTGTGAAACCGCTCAGTGAACTACATCTCTCGTCTCGCACAATATACGTCACCAACACCAACATGGAACGAAACATACGAAACACATAGGCATTGCGTTAACGTTAGCCCCCACTGTACTAAAACTATCCTAAACCAGTTTAAATCCGTTCTTACTGTCTATCTTCCAGGTTGTGTGTAATACTCCTGCTATCTGAGAGGGACTTAGCTTCAGCGGCTCTGGGTAGCTTGTGGAGAGAGAAAGTTATGACGTCACTTACGCCACTTTTGGGTGTGTAGTCTTTCTAATTACGTATTTTCACAGTCTATAACTTCAACAGTTTTACGACAAACTGCGACTTTCTTGACTTGCAAAATTATCTTTTAAATTGACAAAACATCATATGTGTAATTCATGGCACAATTCAAACGGGATCAAACAATTATTTGTCTCTCGCCGTTGACTACCGTACATATTTTTTCCGAAATAAGGTCCCATGGTGGTCCACCGGAAGGGGAGGGATTTAGGCTCTCTATTGGCGCTCTTGTCTTGTAAATGACCACATCCGGTCTCAGAATATGAAAAAACGGACATTTTTTCGTTTCTGTTTTCTAGTGATTTTATTTTTTGTTATACGAAATGGAAAATGAAAATCAAACCATTTTTTAAATTTCGCTCATCCCTTTTTGACCATGAAAAAGAAAAACTCCTTGTATTTCAATTAAAATTTTTGTATTTTAAAACGAAAATCAAATAACCACTCGTTTTTTGTTTTTTAATACCCGTTTATGAAAGGAAAATCGAATGACCAAAAGATACACGGACCCAAACAGCTTTTCCGTTTTCATTTTAATATGGTCATAGAACGCCTATATGAGTAGGTGAAAATGAAAATGCAAATTGGATTATTGCGTTTTCATTTTAATTTTTACTCAGATAACGCATACATATGTGGAAAATTATAATGCTATTGTGGAATTACATTTTCAAGTTTACATTATCATTTTAATATAGTCCCCTGTAGCCTTCCATACAACACTATACATACAGTATACTGGTATGCAGCTTGGGGGCTGGTCATTTCGTACCTGGCAACATGAAGAGACGTTTCACAGCGCAAGAAGCTTTGGAGAAAATCAAGCAGCCTGCTGACGACGAGCAGGACTCGGGTGAGGAAGCCTCCGAAACTGAGCCCGACGACACGGATGATGAAGTCGTGTTCGCGCTGGAGTCCGATTCCTCCGATGACTCCACTGAGAGTGGGGAGGACGGGGAGGACACGGAGGAGACAGCGGGTCCTTCTGATGAATGGAAATCAAAGAATGGGCAAATTGTTTGGTCTCCCAGTCACGCTGAGACGCTGCGCTACTTTCCAGCGGCCACCGGTATGACCCCGGGACCCACACGGTACGCCACCGCCCGTATCAGCACTGTGAAGTCCTGCTTCGATCTCTTCATGACAGAAGAGATCATCCAGCTTCTTCTGGATATGACAAACCTGCAGGGGAGACGTGCCGTCGCAGATTGGAAAGACATAGATGCCACTGACCTGCAGGCATACATCGGGCTGCTGATTCTAGCCGGTGTGTACAGGTCACGCAACGAGTCGACCCGCAGCCTGTGGGATGGCCACACCGGACGGGCCATCTTCCGGGCCGCCATGTCCCACCGTTCATTCAGCCTCATAAACGCCAACCTGCGGTTCGACGACAAGCTGACACAACCGCGTCACACAAAGCTGGCTGCCTTTCAGAACATCTGGGAGAAGTGGGTGCATCGCCTCCCCCTGCTATTCAACCCGGGCCGGGATGTCTGTGTAGATGAGCAGCTCGTCCCGTTCAAAGGTCACTGTAGATTCCGCCAATACATGCCCAGCAAACCAGCAAAATATGGGATAAAGATTTGGGTCACCTGCGACGTCAACACATCGTATGCATGGAAGATGCAAATCTACACGGGGAAAGCTGCTGACAGTCCGGAGGTGAACCAGGGAAAGAGGGTCGTCCTGGACATGACGGAGGGGCTCCGGGGGAACACCGTGACTTGTGATAATTTTTTCACCTCCTATGCACTGGCGGAGGAGCTTCTGAGAAGGAAAATGGCCGTGGTCGGTACAATTCGGAAGACCAAGCCAGAGCTTCCCCCGCAACTGCTGCAGACGAGGCAGAGAGCGCCCCAATCCTCCCTGTTTGCCTTCACCAAGACGCACACATTGGTGTCCTACATACCGAGACGGGGGAAGAACGTGCTGCTGCTCAGCACCAAGCACCGCGAGCCAGCTGTGAGTGACAAGGAGCACAAGAAGCCAACCATAATTATGGACTACAACCACTGCAAAGGAGGTGTCGACAACCTGGATAAGGTATGTGCCATTACGTCTCAAGTCTCATATTTGATATTTCCTCGCTCCTCGATCCTCGCTTGAACCGGAAGTCGTTCTGGTCCGCCATTTTGAAGGTCGTCCCAAGGCTCTTATTTCTGCTCCGAGGAGCGAGGAGGGATCTTTTTTTTTAATTTTTTTTTTTTTTAATTTATTATCATCAGCAGCATCAGATATACAAAATTATCCAAAAGCATAAATGGAGTAACAGAACAGTAACAAAGAATAACAGACATACAAATTGCCTATACAACGTCAGGGGTTACAAACAAAGCTTGACACAAACAAATACATAGTGCAGTAAAAATTATATTAAGATGTTAAATTTGGAGCACAAATTTAAGGTTTTCACAGCTTTTCTATTGCATGAGGTAGATAATGTTCTAATGTAGGACTCTGCTTCCTTTTTAAACGTACAAAAAAAGGGTTTAGTTTTTAACGCCTTACATTCATGGATATAAAACTTGGCCAGCAATATGATGAGATTACACAATTACAAAATTCATTACAGTACAAAAGCATCATAGATAGAGTCCAGTATAAAACGACAGATGCCTTGCCACATACTCCGAGTGTGATCACAAGACCAAAACAAATGGAAGACAGTCTCTGGGTGCAGGTTACATCAATATCCTTCTTGAATCTTACCAAAAATGACTTGACAGGATAACAACGATGAATGATCTTAAAAGAAATTTCTTTCACTTTGTTAACCAGTAGATATCTATTAGGAAGAGACCATATCTTTTCCCAACATATGTCCTGAACAAGCTCATTCCAGGTTGCAATTACATATGGGACAGAGACACATTCAGTTTGGACTAAGGTGCGGATTGTTCTGTTATTTTTACAGGAAGCAGGTAGAAAACATAATTTTCCTATAGGTGTGTCAACTGGATCAAGCGAAGGTGTCACAGCAGAAGGTGGAGAGGCATAACCCTTATAGAGCATGACAACACCAGATGGAATGGCATCAAACACTATAGCAAATTGTTTAGGGCTCACAGGGATCTTATAATGACAGAGAAATTCTTGGTAACCGAAAAGCTTTCCCTCCTTATTGAATAGTTGACTTACCAGTACAATACCATTCCTGAACCAAGTTTTCTTTTTGTAACACACATCCCTGTTGTTCCATATAAAGTATCTATTTGGAGAAAAATTGTGCTTATAAATAAGAGACCATGCCAAAAGTGCTTGCTTATGGAAATTTGAGAGACGGGAATCCGATCAATATTATAGTTACAACGAGGAGGGATCTCTGAGGAGCTATGAGCGAGGATACATGAGAGCAGCAGCCTACCCGGAAGACTTTCAGCTGAACGCCATGACGTCAATGACACCGCCCCTACACCTGGCAAATTTGAACGAGATGGCAGAGAAACAGTACAAGTGTAAGTGCCCGTTATTTTATGCTTTTTGATATATAACGTTAATGCAATAACATGGGGAACCTAAGTTACGTTTATTTCATCCACAGCCCGTTTTGTTATGTCATAAATCTCACTAACAGCACCCTCCGTAATGTCTATTGTACAGCATTGCCTTATTTGTCGGACCTGTGTTAGAAAATGTTACGTTACGACGGTAACAAAATTACAAGCATTCACGTGGCTGCCACATTAGCTGCTCATTTCAAGAACCAAACTGTCACTGATATAAACCATACATTTGCCTATCATTAATTGTTCTTTATAAAACGGATAGTTCCGGTCCTTGATTATGATTGGCTGAGCTGCGTTCGAAGCCGTTTTAAAAAACTCTATAAACACACACCTGTGACCGCATCACATCAGTATTACTGTACCAAACAGTAATACAATCCGCTCCGCGTCGTGCCTAACAACGCCCCTTAGCTGTTCTAAAATCACTGTAAACCACGGCCTCTTGGGGCTTATTGCTTTAGTACGGAAGCCGAGAACGGCCGTGCTTGCAATTATTTTTTTTAATGCCGTTATCTCGAGATCACAAGTTAATTATCTCGTTATCTCGAGAAAACAAGCTTTGTTATCTCGAGATAATCAACCCGTTATCACGAGAAAACAAAATGTCGTTTCCTCTTATTACTTATAATATTTATCAGAGATCAGGAGTGCCATGCCAGCATGCATAGATGGCGTCTTGACAACTGTAGCAACTGATTTAAGCTGAAAATCGTAACTGCAGCAAACAAAACTACACATTTATGCCTTGACTTACTGTTCAGTTATGAATCCTCGCCGACAGTCATGACAGTGATCTTGAAGGCTGAAATCAGGTGTGATCAAATGAACCAGACACTCATTTTCGAGTTCTCCATAATTATCCCGTGATCTCGAGAAAACAAAAGTCGTTTTCTCGTGATAAATGATCTCGTTATCTCGAGAAATCGGCCTTTTGTTTTCTCAAGATAACGAGATAAATGAACCTGTTATCTCGAGAAAACGAGCTTTGTTATCTCGAGATAACGAAATAATTAACTCGTGATCTCAAGATAACGGCATTAAAAAAATAATTGCAAGCACGGCCGTTCTCGGCTTCCGTAGTTCTGCATGTTATGTGAGTGAAATAGTCATGGCTTGTAGGTTGCCCTTTACTGACAGGTCTGAAATATGTCTCATTTAACAGGGACAGACGAAGACACAGCCAAATTAATTAAATAGGCTACAGGTCAGAAAATGACCACCTCTTTACGGGGAAGAGGCATACAGCCAAGAAGGCCTGGGGGTGAGTTCACTGTTTTACGTCTGTTTTCTCAATGCTATTTTGCTCACCAGCACAAGCACTGTGTGATAATCAATGCAACGTCGCGCTATCACCATTGTCCACGTACGTACTAAATATAGTGTTTGCTGTAATTATTATGTATCTCACTTATTGTAAGTGATCACACTTAGGCTCTTCCCCTCACTTTGCATGTGAGACTCTCATGAGTCAAATGCCATATATGAGAATAAACCTTGCTAATAACATATTGACTTTGAATAATAAAGTTCCACAGTAGAATATGTTCTGGCATTGTCACTTTACTGTAATATTACAGTTATTAACGAGAGATACCCTTTTACTAATATTGAACATAACTATCTTGTGTCTGGGATCATACCAGGGATGCAATAAGTTGACATGTTTTGTACTCCACAGGGAAATCATAAGGATGATGGGCATGGAGGGATGACTTACCTCCACACAAGTCTCAAAAAAATGGGACAATTTAAAGAGGAAATATAAGGTGAGATTTTGTATTTATTATGAGCTCAGTTCACTTTCATCTAAAGCATATGTGACGGTTGTTGTTTAACATAATGCATCACATTCTAGTGGTTTCAGTGTGTCTACATCTCACTGATAAATCCCTTGTTTGATATCTTACAGGAGCTTAAAAATCCACTGACGGGGACGGGGACTGACGGGGGGGGGGGGGGGGGGGGGCACGGCAGCCACTTGGCCGTGGTTTTCCCTGATGCATGAGGCCATCGGGAGGCGGCCCTCTATTGAGCCCCCAGTCCTGATGGACTCATGTGTGGGAAACCATGAGCCGGTGGCTGACCTGGCCTCCAGTGGTAGTGGCTCACCATCATATCCTGGAGCTGGAGCTCCTTGTGGCCAGGCATGTGAGGAGGAAGAGGATTCTGCACAGCCTGGCACAAGCAGCGGCACCACCACACAGGCCTCCAGGGGGGCTTTAATGGCCTTTTTAAAGGAGGAGGCAGAAAAGGAGGAAGACCGATTCCAGGCTTTGCAAGCCAACACAAAAAGATATTTGGATTTGTTCGAAGAATTGGTTAGGAAACAATAAGTTTATCATTTGTATTGTGTTTTTTAAGTTGTGTTAAACAGTATTCATGTATTTTATGTTATAGTCATACATCTGACAGTAAGAAAATTAAGTTTTTTAGTTGTGGAAAACAATATTTATGTATTTCATGTTATATTCATATGTCAGACAGTTAAAAAATTAAATGTTGAAGTTGTGGAAAACAGTCTTGAATCTGTGTTCTTGAAATCCTGGGTCTAACAATCAGGCATGCAAACTTGTCACCTTTCAGCGAAATTTGCCGTTGTGAATCCAAAATAGGCCACTTACGTGATTCGTGCAGATCCAATGATAATTTTTTTTGGGGGGGTGGGGGGGGGGGTCGAGGTCGAGAGCCTGCCTACTCAAAGCGACTTCCATAGAAAGACAATGGAGCGCGAACATCTGATGCTGTGGATGCGTGTGCATCGACTGTCAACAAAAGGCAGAAAGCGCCTATAGAGAGCCTAAGTCCCTCCCCAAACTGCGACTTTCTTGACTTGCAAAATTATCTTTTAAATTGACAAAACATCATATGTGTAATTCATGGCACAATTCAAACAGGATCAAACAATTATTTGTCTCTCGCCGTTGACTACCGTACATTTTTTTTCCGAAATAAGGTCCCATGGGGGACAGTGGAAGGGGAGGGACTTAGGCTCTCTATAGAAATGGAGCCAATCAATTCGCTAGTCACAGTCAGTGTTGCCAACTTGGCGACTTTGTCACTAGACTTAGCGACTTTTCAGAACCCCCTGGCGACTTTATTTCTGAAAAGCGACTAGCGACAAATCCGGCGACTTTTTCAGACCATGGGGAACATGAGACATTTTTTTTAATTCTGAATGAAATCATTCCTAAGGAAGATTGCTACGCAAGTGTTTACATGAGCGCTAAATATAACGATCGCATTAAGATGTGCGTTTACATGCTCCACAGTACGTAATCAGAATAAAAGTTTCTGACATGCGCAAAACACCGAATCCAGCACTCTAACATGGGCTTACGTTTTTAAAAGATGGACATGCGTCGGTTATTTCTTTACTGCTGTTCTTTCTGATGAAGCAACAGTTTTATCAAAACATACGACTCCATAAGTGTCAGAAAAAGACGTTTTGTTTTGCCCCCGCAATGATTGGGTCCATTTGTAATTTTCACCGCTGTAAACCGAAACTGGCCCGGAGAGGCGGAGTCAGGACTTGATATAAAAACGGGCTGCACCGCCCACATCAAGCCCGAGCGCCCCGGGGTTAATAACAAGCACATCCATTCCAATCCTCCCGGAAAAAAAGGGTAACGTAATTGACATTACTTACATGTGCAGAAAGAGGCGAGATAAGGAAAGTGATCGAATGAGTGTTTACATGACGAAATTTTATCCATCGACCGGATTATGAAAGGGTTATACCACCCCTCTCAAACGGAATGAAATTTTATTCGGATCGGCCAGTTTATTCTGATTGAGGCGTTTATATGAGGCATTTTTATTCTGATTGGGCTACTATTCTGATTAAAAGGCTCCAAACACAGCTAATTGAAGTGATGAATCCCAAAGCATTTGCCAATAAATTGGTACGGCTGATGCCGGTTCACTCTGCTTGCTTGTCATCCAGAGAGGTCTGATGATCACAGCGCTTCCCACACACAGCGTAGCCCCCCTCCCTCCGCTGTGAGCGGAGACTGTAGCTTATATATATATACCTGGTGGGGCTGCCCTTTGTTCATTTTCTTTGTAAATGTGAGCATATCATATGTAAAGGTACATTTGCACTTAATAAATTAATATTTTGTACTTTATTTTGCTCAATCTTGTAATTCTGTTAGCTTGTGACCAGCACCAGAGTAATCCTAAAAGTCATCAGAAATGAGCATTTACTTATTTTTCAACAAAAAAATCTCCGGGGGACCATACCCCCGGACCCCCCGAGCGGGTCTGTGTTTTTCTCTGCTCACGCATCCGTCTCACCTTTTTCACCCCTAACCAGTTTGCATGCCTGACAATGATTTTAGCCACATAACGCTGCAGTTTTGCTCTCCTGCGTCTTGAATGCTCCTGTTCTTGCTGGAGCATGTCCCATGTGGCATGTGCACAAGCTATTGCATTAATAGACATCTTCCTTCTTATCCTTGTAGAGAATAAAAAATTGGTCAAGCATTATCTGACACTTATATAGGCCTGGTACCTTCTTAATTAACTTATTGAGTTACAGCTGATAGTTTGTGAACACACCTAATTAGCCTACATTCAGCTGCTGAATTGCTGAATGACAGTGATTGAATTGAATAGAATTTATTTTGGTCAGCAATCAGTAATAGAAATTAGTTCATATGTATAAATATACAAATTCATATACATACATAGACACATAAAAAAAGAGGCAGACACTTAAATACCGCAGTTGACAACAGCACAATAACACAACTTAAAGATTTCTGCAGTCCGAAAAAGGTGTAGGCTGAAGCTACAGCTTATAATGCCTACCCTTTTAACAACACATCATGTTTAACCTCGAAACATCAAACAACAAAAACAACAAAAATGTAACATCAAACAACAAAAATAATGAATCTGCTAATCACAGTGACAGAGTAAATGGCATAGCAAGGCAAGGCTAAAGACTGTTCTTTTAATGAGCAGGTAACGTTAGCCTATCAGTGTGGCAAACTATGACAAATGACTCAATAACAATGTAAATACAAGTAAATGTGTCTAAACGGAGTCATGAAGGCGGGGGGTGGGGGCTACTCTTTGTGTCAGTGTGAATATAACGGTAACGACAGTCACTGGCAGCAGATCCAGCTGTGCCGCCATAAACAGAAACGGACGTCGCTTCACGTGACGCTTCAGAGGAAAGGACGTCTCATTCCTCTAAAAACATATTTCTTCGTTTCCTCTCTCCTTGCATGGTTTCCTTGCGTCTCTCCATGCATCCTCGGTGGGAGGGACTAAGATGCAAGGAAAAGACGCAAGTGAGGGAAACGTGGATGCAATTTAAGAGACTTGGGATGCACCCAATTACGCACACACTTTATTACCTCCGCCAAGGAGTGCGCTCTCCGAGTGCCCTTCTAGTTCTAGAGATATATTTAGTCCTTTTTTTTTAAAAGATTTATTTTTGGCATTTTATGCTTTTTTGACAGAGAGATAGTGAGAGAGAGACAGGAAGGTATGGGAGAGAGAGGGGAGGACATGCAGCAAATGACCGCGGGCTGGATTCGAACCCGGGTCGCTGTGGGAAGGACTGAGCCTTATGGTACGCGCTCTACTCGATGATCCACCCATTTAGTGCTTTTTTTTTTTTTTTCACTTTTTTTTTTTATTTGAAAACAAAGAACAGGAGGTCATCATGAGTGTTACAATGTCAGATCACAGTACATTTTTCTACATACATCTTGATATACAATATCACATTTTCCTCAATGGTGTATATACATAATCCATTTTTCCCAGTACTTTTTCTAATTTAAGCCTTAAAATAAATGTGAGTCTTTCCATACAGTATATTTCATTTATAATCCCCAGCCATTGGTCCCCTGTTGGAGGATCAACCTGTAATCATTTACGAGTTATGGCTTTCCTACTACTTGCCAAAAGTATCTTTAATAAGTGTTTATCCTTGTGTAGAACAGTTTCTGGTATTTTTCCTAGGTATAGAGTAATGAATGAGTAGTCTAACTCCACTCCCATTATCTTATCGATCTCAGCTGCCACCTCTTGCCAATATGGTTGTATTTTCGGGCACGCCCAAAAAATATGGAAATGGTCAGCCATTGAGGTTCCACATTGCCTCCAACAAAAGCCCCGGCTCTGTGTGCCTGTTTGCAGTGCTGTTAATTTAGGAGTGATAAAGAATCGCACTAGATTCTTCCATCCAAACTCCCTCCAGGATCTTGAGTTTGCAGTAGTTGCCTGTGTCTCACATATCTGTCCAGTCTTCCTCTGTTATTTGCGCGTCTGACTCTTTCTCCCATTTCTGTTTAATGTATTCTGTAGAGTGATTCTTAGAGGCTTGTATACTTCCGTATAGTCTCGAAACCAACTTTTTATTGTCTTCCATTGTGTATGCATTAGAAAATATAGTAATCAAGTTGTATTCATTTGCCTCTATGCTTTTTACTTTTTTGTTAAAGTAATCCCTAACTTGCAGGTATCTGTAGAAGTCCCACTTTTCTAGTCCAAATGTGTCTGATATAACCTGATAGCTCTGTAGTTGTCCATTTGAGGTGACTGAACAGTAAGACGTGATACCTCTCCCAACCCACTGTTTGAACCTCCCGTCCATCCTAGCAGGCTCAAATCCTGGGTCATATGCTACCCAACACAAGACCCCTGCCTGTTTCTCCAATTGTAATTTCCTCAACACCCTGAACCACAGTTTCACTGAGAATACGGTCCATTGGTTCAATCTGTTATAACTCCTTTTGGCCTGACTTTTATTTCCTAGTATCGACTGTATTGGTGTGTCTATCTGTGTAATTTCCAGGGTCTTCCATTTAGATTCATAGTTTGGTTCACACCAGCATACTAAGGGTTTCAATTGTGCAGCGTAATAATAATAATCCTGTAGGCATGGTAGAGCTCTCCCTTCCTTGTCCTTTGCCAACTGCAGTGTCTTAAACCTTACCCTAGGTCTTCTACTGTTCCAGACGAACCTCAAAATCATCCCATCCCATTCGTTAAATTGTTTTTGGGGTACTTCCAAAGGCAATGATTAGAAAAGATAGAGTATCCATGGTAACACGTTCATTTTAATTATTTCTATTCGATTACTCATGTCTAATGGAAGCAAAGTCCATCTAGAAATATCAGATTTTATCCCCTTGTTAATGGGGCCATAATTGCTTTCAAAGAGTTTTGACAAGTATTTTATTGAAGGAGAGTTCCATTTAAAGTCATATCTCCTTCTCGTATCCAGTTGGGGTGTAAAGTTATAAGTGAGGGTTTGAGTTTTTTGGATATTTAATTTATATCCAGAGTATGAATTATATGTTTTTAGAAGGGTCATCAATTTGGGAATACTGGACTCAGGGCTCGCCAGGAACAGCAGGACATCGTCTGAAAACAACAAAAGACTTCCAAGTCCGAAGTTTAAATAAAACCTCAAATTGAGAGGAAATCCTCGCGTCAGTCGAGGGCCTCCCATCAGTGCAAAAGAAAATACTCTCTCGGGTATTCAATGCACCGGTAGTTTCAAAACTGTTCCCATATAACTGGTATAAAGATTCAACTTAGGCAGGCTCAAGGAATAATATTCAGTCCCTAAGTAAACTGACAGAAAATAAAGTAACAGAATATTATCCCCTTTACTTGAAACAATATCACTTCGACTCTGTTCTTTAGTAGCCCAGTGTTAAGGCAGTGATATCACTGTCGGCTTACTCAAAGCTGGGCGGTCTAATATAATCTCAGGATCCGCATCGATATTTACATTATCAGTCAGTGGGTTGACCCGTCGTGGAGGTGCATGGCTCCAGCCACTTACCCCACGATCGCGTTAGAGATGTTTACCCTCTGACGTTTCACTCGTCAGTACCGGATGGTCCCGGGGGGATACGGTGAAAGCTCCGTAGCCTCTCCCGTATCCGTATCTCTCGGTCCACTGCTTGTCGGCGCCGACCTGGACCTGCCTTGTCCCACGTTGCTAGTCTCCGCTGCTTCGGCTCTGTAGAGTCAGGCTCCTTGACATTTTCTAAGGAGAATCCTTTCTTCTTCAGATCTTTAGCTGCATCTGCCGCGCACTCGTAGATTTGAGTACCGCTGTCGAAGAACACCTTCAATTTGGCTGGATGTGGCGTTTGGAACCGGATCCCCTTGGCTTTGAGCTCCTTCAGTATCCCCATGTATGCCTTTCTTTTCTTCAGTGTCTCGGGAGGGTAATCTTGATCGAAATAAATCCTCTTCCCTTCGTAGCGGACTTCTTTCTTTTTCCACGCTGTGTGCAGCACTTGTTCTTTCACTCGGAACTCGAGGAAGCAAAGCACCAGTGATCTGGGCGGTGCATCGCGGGGAGGCTTTGGAGCGAGTGCTCGGTGGCAGCGCTGTATTCCAAGGTCCACGTCTGCTAGCGGCGGGCCAAGCACTGACTTTATAAGCCTTGTTACAAACTCCGGTAGGTTGTTTCCCTCTGATCCCTCCGGTACACCGTATACACGGAGGTTGTTCCGTCGTGAGCGTGCTTCTAAATTGGTTAACTCTTGATTCTCCAGCGCTTGAATCAGTGCATCCCTTGCCGCCGTGTCCCATTCTTCAATATCGGCTATGCGTTGTTCTGCCTCCGTCACTTTGACTTTGGTGGTTTGCAGATCGCCTGTAGATTCTTTAAGTTTCTGGTTAATTTCTTCGCTAAACTCATTCAGCTCCTTCCTCAGGTCATCGTGAAAAGAGAGTCGAAGTTCACCCATATCACTTTTAAAATCCGATCTGAGTGCCCGGATCTCATTGTGGATGGCCCGCATACCTGAGTTAGCTACCACTTCGTTAGCCTTCCCCATCTCGCCATTGTTCTCATGACCCTCTTCACCGCCGTCGATGTCTTCGGCTGTTTCTCCTTTTTCGTGCTTGGAGCCTGTTTTGCTTTTAATCTTTTTTTGCTTTTCCCCTTCCATGTAAATTTTCAGTACAGTTTTTATTCCATAAGTATTTTTTCCAGGGAATTAAAACTGACCGGTTGGGAGAGGTTCTTTCAAGCAGCCATCTGCTTCAACGCTACGCCGGAAGTCAAGAAGCCCCATTTAGTGCTTTTATTATTCAGTATTTCTTGCATTTATATAAAGAATGAATGATATATTTGTGTATGATGAGGAAGAATATTTGTATTCATTTATTCATTTTTTCTCTGGTCTTTTTTTTTTCTTTTGCAGGTTGTCGGTACCTACAGCTGTAGGAGAAGGACCTGTCGGTGGCCACTGGTTCTCTTCTACAACATCCTGGACATCTCTGCCTACAATTCCTTTGTGCTGTGGACAGCCGTGGATCCCTCCTGGAACCAGGCCAAGACCTTTAAACGGAGGCTGTTCATGGAGGAGCTGGGGAAAATGCTGGTGTCCCCGCAAATGCTTCGGAGACAGCGCCTCCCCCGCACACCAGGCGCCGCCGCCATGGTGGCGGATCTACGGGACTCAGGTACAGTGGCCCTGAGGGTCAAAACACAACGACATTTCAGAAAACATGACATTTCACAAAACACAACAATATTTCAGAAAACACAACAATATTTCACAAAACACAACAATATTTCACAAAACACAACAACATTTCACAAAACACAACGACATTTCAGATTACGGAAAAGGTGGGACAACACTTCTTGTTTGTGATTGGACAGAACCTAAGTCCCTGGCGACAGTTCAATGTCATTTCCTGTTTCTATTGTGTACTACTCTCAGCAGTGTCCTTGCACGAATTTTAAACTGAGTTTGAAAGGATGGAAGAGGAGATTGAAATCATAAGGGAATATTTTAACAAAGGACATTCATATGATGTAATTCTCGATATGCTTTCAACATATCATGACATTAAACACTCTTCGCCATCTCTCGCCATGATGATGATCTCGCCATGATGGCGAAGAGTGCACTGGATGGCGGCTATTGTCCCATTCTCTGTTCCACAGTCTGTGCGCAGTCTCATGGGAATAACGCCAACACTTCTAATACAGTTAATAAAGTTGTTTTTTATTACTTCAGGGTTGTTGTTTGTTGGTCCACATTTGAGCCACATGATTCTGCGGGAGAACCCGTCTATACAGCCAGATATCGCAATGCCAAACGGTTTTAATTTGTCATACCCGTCTACATGCCACAAGTAATTTGGACCCATAGAATAGTACGTGCGTCTAATAAACCTACGACGTGTCCGCGACAAGGTTCCGCGTGGGTTCAGTTCACGAAGTATTCGCATTACCGTCTCCCTTTTAACACAGAGGCCATGTTTCTGCTTTAAAGTCAACCACATAGTTCTGTATCCAAACATCTGTCCAGGTCCACGCAGCTCTGATAAGATGGCCCTTCTGATGTCACTTGTTGAAGAGTAGCCGCCCCGTCTCCTCAGTCCTAATTCTTTAAAGCGTGCTTTCAGGGTTCCACGGGACATTTTAATGTCATGATATGTTGAAAGCATATCGAGAATTACATCATATGAATGTCCTTTGTTAAAATATTCCCTTATGATTTCAATCTCCTCTTCCATCCTTTCAAACTCAGTTTAAAATTTGTGCAAGGACACTGCTGAGAGTAGTACACAATAGAAACAGGAAATGACATTGAACTGTCGCCAGGGACTTGAGTTCTGTCCAATCACAAACAAGAAGTGTTCTCCCACCTTTTCCGTAATCTGAAATGTCGTTGTGTTTTCTGAAATGTCGTTGTGTTTTGTGAAATGGTGTGTTTTCTGAAATGTTGTTTTCTGAAATGTTGTTGTGTTTTGTGAAATGTCGTGTTTTCTGAAATGTTGTTGTGTTTTCTGAAATGTCGTGTTTTCTGAAGTCGTGTTTTCTGAAATGTTTTGTGAAATGTTATTGTGTTTTGTGAAATGTGTTTTGTGAAATGTGTTTTATGAAATGTTGTTTTGTGAAATGTGTTTTGTGAAATGTTGTGTTTTGTGAAATGTCGTTGTGTTTTGTGAAATGTGTTTTGTGAAATGTTGTGTTTTGTGAAATGTCGTGTTTTGTGAAATGTGTTTTCTGAAATGTCGTTGTGTTTTGTGAAATGTTGTTGTGTTTTGTGAAATGTTGTGTTTTCTGAAATGTCGTGTTTTCTGAAATGTTGTTTTGTGAAATGTTGTGTTTTGTGAAATGTTGTTTTGTTTTGTGAAATGTCGTTGTGTTTTGTGAAATGTTGTGTTTTGTGAAATGTCGTTGTGTTTTGTGAAATGTTGTGTTTTGTGAAATGTCGTTGTGTTTTGTGAAATGTCGTTGTGTTTTGTGAAATGTCGTGTTTTGTGAAATGTTGTTGTGTTTTGTGAAATGTTGTTGTGTTTTGTGAAATGTTGTTGTGTTTTGTGAAATGTTGTTGTGTTTTGTGAAATGTCGTTGTGTTTTGTGAAATGTGTTTTGTGAAATGTCGTTGTGTTTTGTGAAATGTCGTTGTGTTTTGTGAAATGTCGTGTTTTGTGAAATGTCGTTGTGTTTTGTGAAATGTCGTGTTTTGTGAAATGTTGTTGTGTTTTGTGAAATGTTGTGTTTTGTGAAATGTTGTTGTGTTTTGTGAAATGTCGTGTTTTCTGAAATGTTGTGTTTTGACCCTCAGAGCCACTGTACTCAGGGGACAACTCAGACAGCAGCCCCAGTAAAGCGAGGAGGTGGTGCGAGTTCTGCACTGGCAAAAAAAAGAAAATTGCCACCACCTGCATCAAGTGTGGCAAGTATACCTGCAAAGACCACTCATCCTCATACTGCAGCTCCTGCTGCACATGAACTGAACCAAACCGAACTCTCTCTCTCTCACACACGCACACACACACACACACACACACACACACTCACTCTCTCTCTCTCTCTCTCTCTCTCGCTCTCTCTCTCTCTCACACTCACACATACTAGTATTTCTGTTCTGAATTTTTTGATATGTTCAATGTTTTTGAATTTTCAAAAATAAATCTTGTTTTTGTTCAAAGTGATCTTGTATTTTTGCTTTATTTCTAGAGCAAAATAAGGTAATAGGCTATTAGAAGGTAAAAACTTTGAAGGGTAATAGGAGTAATAAAAAAACAATAATGGACTATAAGTTAACAGGTGAGATTCTTTACTTTAATCTAATACTGCACAAAAAATAATAATGCATAAAAATCAATGTTGTTGCTAATCATTGACATATCCCAGACTGTGATAATAAAAACAACAACTTCCCCCTAGCCTTTAGTATATTGAAAATATTTCAATTTTTGTGTTTTTTCTTTTATAAAAATTAGTGGTATCATCACAAAAACTGGCATTTAAAGGGTTAAAATTCTGAAAATGAATGAATGTTTGGTAGTGATAATCAGGACTGAGGTTGGTTAAAAAATGTAACTCAGTGAAAGTGGAAAATAATATTAATATATAGTATTTTTATGGCAGTTTTAGGAAGGGGACATTTTTGTCCTCTAAGGTAACAAGTGTGATTTTTTCTTTAATCTGACACTGCACAAAAAATAATAATGCATCAAAATCAATGTTGTTGCTAATCACTGACATATCCCGGACTGTGATAATCCAAAAAAAAAATTTGCCCCTAGCATTTAGTGTATGGAAAATAATTCATTTTTTGTGTTGTTTTTTTTTCATTTAAAAACATAGTGGCATCATGTCAAAAACTGGCATTTAAAGGGTTAAAATTCTGAAAATCAATGAATATTTGGTAGTTATGATCAGGACTGATGTTGGTTAAAAAATTTAACTCAGTGAAAGTGGAAAATAATATTAATATATAATATTTTTATGGCAGTTTTTTGACGTGGACATTTTTGGGAAGAGCAGTGCAAACTCTTCTACTTCTTTCTTCAGACCTAGGAGCAACACAATTACTAATACTGTACACTGTCATTGCAGATAAGATACAATACATTACAACAACAAGTTCCACATCCTCCAGCTCCCTCTTCAGACTTGGAGATCACACGTAAAGACTGCATATATCACAGAACAATATGCAGTTATATCACTGTTGTATATCTAGCTATAGCTAGGTTATACCAGGATGTACAATTTAGATACATACAGTAGGTCATAGCATTAACTGCTTATTCTTAATGAGTAGATAGTCTGCAATCAGTAGTTAATGTAGTAATCAACCCAATACTGCCACAGTAGATGTAATGGAGAAATACTCACCTGGCCCAGCTACCTCGACCAATCAGACCACTGTACAGGTCCTGGGGGGCGGGACAACAACATGTCAGTGTGTGAGTGCCTGTATGCGTCTCTGTGGTGTGTTTGTGTGTGTTAGCCTACCTTGTTAACATCAATAGGAGAGTAGTATGCCCCAACAGAGCACTCTTGCTCTGCGGTTGGTCCAGTTGTCTTGGTAACAGACCATAGTAGGTGTGGGTCTCACCTGGTAAAGGCACAGATGTAGCTTTCAGAGTTTCGAGTCCCACATTATATTCAGTAAACTCAAGTTACACACATTCCAGAGAGTATATACTGTATCTATTACTGTGCTACTAGTAGGCTTATATTTGGCAAAGTAGATGGCATGTACAAATGTTACAGAGAAAATAATTTACCAGTTTACTACTAGGTTACACTTTGATGTTGCTTGTGGGCAGATGACATGTGCGTCATAACAGCAAGTTGTTGGCAGGTTTGATTGTCCATCTCTCTGGCTGTCTGCACCTGGTTTGGTGTGGTAGACATCGGGTGTCTCTGTCTTGACACCGTGGGCATGGATAGAGTAAGGTCTGGACGCCATGTTCTTAAAAACTACCTTCAACTTATCCCCCACATCAGCATGGATCATAGGACCTGAGAGGAGAGGAGAGATTACCATGTTAGGATATGACACTCTCTTGCTACCAGACTGATCAAGCTGGAGCTTAAGTTAAAAGTGTATAAACTCTGAAGAATTGAGAGAGAGAGAGAGAGAGAGAGAGAGAGAGATGTTTCACAACGTTATAAGCTTGGTCTAAAGTTGGCAGATAACCTCATATCATATCACTTTGTCCAAAAATGTCTGTTAATACTGCACTACTAACGTTATGAATTCACCGGTAACACTTTACAATAAGGGTCACTAAGTTAAGGGTTAGTTAATGCTTAATAAGCATTAACTAACCCTTAATTAACAGTTACTAATGTGTCTGGTAATCATTTACTAATGGTGTTCATGTTAACTAAGGTATTCATTTATACATTATTTAATAGTCATCTTTATAAACTATTACATAATGTATAAATTAATACCTTAGTTAACATGAACACCATTAGTAAATTATACATTAGTTAACTGTTAATTAAGGGTTAGTTAATACTTATTAAGCATTAACTAACCCTTAACTTAGTGACCCTTATTGTAAAGTGTTACCAATTCACCCTCCCCCTGCCCTCAACTCTCTTCCCCTCAACTGTCTTCCTTTCCTCTCTCCACTTCTGTCCAAACCGTCTATGGTCCAAACCTTACATTTATTCCTTGTGATGTACTAGCTGTTATGCAAAAATCTGCACGCTAGCTAGTCTGCTTGGACTGCACGCGATCTAGCCTACCACACAAATATTAGCTTAAGGCAGTCTCAAACTATTAGCAAGCTCACCTTTCCTCTGAGAAAAGTGTAACAACCTGTTTTCTCAAGTTCCCTCTCTCTTTTTCTTCTTTCTTTTCCTTTTTGGCTCCCCGACTTTGCTGTGGTTTTGAGCATGTTTGCGTCAAAGTACTAGTCACTGCATCCAGCAATCACCATGATTGTTTGAATTTGGTGCAGGTGGAGACTAAACCATTTGCGAGGGGGGAAGCGAAGAGGGACGGGGGAGGAATATTTTTTTAAGGATGCAAAATTCAGTCTCTCAACCTATTTATTTTGCCGATATGTGTTTATGTATGACACCAATTACTTGGAAATTTAAAATGGTGCCCCAAAGCAAACGTTTTAGTCCCTTTAGGCCCTTTGAGCCCTTTCTAGCCTCTTGCGGGAGCATGTCTATGTTCCCTCAGCCCTATGTTCCCTCAGATCAGTACCTCCGCCAATGAGGTAATGTTTTCGCCCCTTTCGCCCCCTAACCCTAACCCTAACCCTAACCCTAACCCTCTGATGCTGAGGGAACATGGGGCTGAGGGAACATAGGGCCTAATTTGGATGGGGAAAAAAATTCATGAGGGAACATAGGGCTGAGGGAACATAGGGATGACCCCTCTCTGGGGAAGTAGAATCAGTATGGATCCAAAAGCAAAGCCACATCATTCAAAAGAAGTCTGACATAATTGTTTTATACAGATCTTGAATAGACAGGCTCTATTCCCAAGGTATAGAGTTAAACCAGAAGATAACCCACTTGAGTGTAACCTGAGCTTCATAATCTTATTCATGAGCATTATGCTATGGGCAAAAACCAAACAGTGGGAACAAAATCTAGTAAACAGCTCCCTCTAGTGGGCAAAAGAGGCCCTGATAAAATGAATTAAACATGGAATCAAAATGAGGCTCATACTTTGGGTTGAGAAGTGTGGAATAGCTTGCATAAGAAAGTAATCTGAAATCATTTAGTATACATTATGAGTTTATTCAACAACACTAAATTGTTCAGCCTACCTTTTACTTGTAAGAATGTAGTGTTTAGTTCATTTGAGCTATTGTTATCCACCTTTAGATGTGTTGTAAGTTTGATGCATGTGATATCATTTTGCTGAAGGAAGTGTTCTGTTCTTCCTCAAGGACACTTTTTATAGTTAATGTACAAAGTTGTGTCAGAGTCGACAATGCTGAACCAGTAAATTTGCCCTCTTTTGGCTGGTGATCATCTTGAATTTTCTTTACATGATCCAATTATGTTTTTAGATATACATTTTGTATTTTCGTACTAACTGTGTTTCAGTGTATTTTGAACATCAGATTACATTAAGTTATTAATGCATTTTTGTCAAAAGTTTGTGCAAGTTTGGATTGGTCCAAACACTTGTGACACAGACACAGCAATTGTGTCTGTGTCGCATTTTAACTCCATTCGTATGCTTTTTTGTAGTGCTAGCAGGCATCTAGATCTGGTAAGTGACTGAATCATTTTGGTGAAGTCAGTGTTGAACTGCGCATGTCTTAAATGACTGTGGTAGTAAGCTTTAGAGGCCAGCTGGTGGCCCTATTTGACTGGTTTAAAGAGGCAATAACTAAGATTTCTGCTGAACCATTGCACAAAATGACCATAGTAGGGGGAACGTCTATGTTCCCTCAGCCTTATGTTCCCTCAGATCAGTACCTCCGCCAATGAGGTAATGTTTCGCCCCCTAACCCTAACCCTAACCCTCTGATGCTGAGGGAACATGGGGCTGAGGGAACATAGGGCCTAATTTGGATGGGGAAAAAAATTAATGAGGGAACATAGGGCTGAGGGAACATAGGGATGACCCCCATAGGGGGGGATATCTGTGGGGGGATGATAAGGTTGTTGATCAATACCAATGACTCAATGATTACTTGGCGAAGTGTTGAGATTTCTGGCTTTCAAAACTCACTTTCCGCCTCGTACTGTCTGTTTTGAACAAAAAACCCCATTGGAGTTTCAAGACACTCCTTTGAATATGAGAGCCATGCTGTCTTTCTAGTCAAAAAGTACATGTAAGCTTCGTCTTAGATTGTCAAGAACACGTAACATATTTCTACTCCTAACTCTGTGTTGTCTCAATAGAAGGTGTTTCTAAATGATTAGAGGTGTTTCCATGACCGTCGCAGAAAGCACTTATATTACCTTATAAGCCTTATATTACAGTGCTTGCCAAGATTCTCACAGCTGACAAGCATGTAATTAGCACTAAGCTAGTTTTCACTTGGTCTTATATAAACTGTCACTTACTTGCTACTGTGTAACTGCAAGGGATGGATTTCTTAGTCATTGCATTGACTATTAAACTGTTTACCAAGACGACTTAGGGGTCTTTGGCCAATAGTGGGGCGAGGGGCCATACTAATGGTTTCTCTTTATAATGTATATGTACCTTTCTCCTCTTACTAAAGACTTCCATGGAGAGGAACAAGAGATGAGGCCATTTTCCCTGCAGAGATAGCTGCGAATAGTAAAGATCAGTCGGTCCCCAGGGCCGGACTGAGGGCAGCCCTTCATTTTCATTGGTAGAATGAGAAAATGTAATTATGTCTCCAAGTCTTTAGGAAGAATTCGCTTTTGGAAGGCGGATGACATTTCCTTTGACACACACGCGCGACTTGTGAGACGCTTCTTGAGAGTGTTGGCATGTGACTGTCTGAGATGAAGCCTCTGTTGCTTTACTCATTCATTCATTGTCTTTACCCAGACAGACACTTAGACAGACACTCCCATTCATACCTATGGGCAATTTAGAGCTCTAATCCACCTGACTGGCAGGAGGAACCCCAGGAGAACGCAGTGAGAACATGTAAACTCCACACAGAACAGACTACGGAAGACTGTGAGGAGACAATAATAAAAAAAGGTAATTCATTTGGACCAAACTCATTTGAGCATCATGGCGATCACTTTGTGCAGCCCCTAGCTCCAGACCGGGCAGCAGCAGAACTCCTGGGGAGGCATGCGGCGCTTTGTACACCTCCACATCCTTTATAGAAACTTATTTAATTGATTATGCAACACGTAGGTCATGTGTGAAAATCATTTATTTTGTTTTACTGCACAGTTGTCACTCATTTTCAGTGGAATAAAAATGCTTCCCAATGAGTTGAAATTCATTGCTCCATCAAAAGAAATATGTATATGTCATTCTGTTCTGCCTGCATTTCATAAAAATTAATATTTATTTTTTCAAAAGGTTGCAAAATATTGCTGAAAAAAACTTTTTGGTAACTTCAAATTTGACCCACGGATTGTGTTTTTTTTTTTTTTTCCTATAGCATTTATTTTTATCAGTTGACCAGAGGCAACACTGAGATTTGGATGGCATGTTTGTGTGAGTGTTTATGATAGTACACACACACACACACACACACACACACACACCGACTGGACACACACACACACAAAGCACAGTGTTGGATAAAATGAACGAAACAAAACTAAAAAAAGAAAAAAAGTGAATCCTCATGCTTTGCAGCTTTGTTTTGTAGACACCAAAGTCATGGGTGAACCTTGTGTTGCTATTGGCTGCTGCTGAAGCTGAAGCGCGGCTGTGTCTGACTCGTCCGGCCCCTCTGACGGGCCTCAGGTTGCCGAGGAACAAGGATCCACTTTGGCCAACAGCATTCACAGCAGTGGGGGGACTCTGAGCCGACATGGCTCTGTTTGTCTCAGCAGCAGCCAGCAGGGGGCAGGAGTGACTCTGCAGCAATTATTTATCAGCCGCATCAGGTGACATTTCATTAAACATGCATTTCATTCAGTCTACTGTGTCATTTTACTACCGTCTTCAGCTCATTGTTAACTTTAAAAGAGTAAATTGCAGAGGTTTACTGTACAAACACAAGCAATTAAAAGAAAACGCTGGCATAGATACATTTGAAATGAACTTTAACTGTGAATCACCCTGTCGCTAGGCCAATATTATGAATGACACTTGTGTTCTTAATTGACCTGCCTGGCTTAATAAACATGCCATTAATGGAGGTTTCCTGTGTGCTGATGCCCTGTAGGTTAGTAGTGCTAGATGGATGGGAATAGAGGCCATCAGCATTAAAGGGGAGCTAAGTGTGTTATGATAGAATCACTCTGACAGGATTAAATCAGTCTGGAGTCGGGAGTCGCTGTAGCTTGACGATGGCTACATGTTAACAGCTTGAATGTACACAAACTCATGCACCCAAGTATGCATGCCCTCCTGCAGCTCAGCACCTACACTGTCAGGGAATAAGCTACAGAGCTGCACCTGTTGTACCTTTCTGACAGTGTTGTCATCATTTATATAGCGCCACAATAATGTCCCAAGTGCACCACACACACACACACACACACACACATACACACACACACACTCATTTACTCTTATACAGTGATTCTCAACCTTTTTCATATCAAGGACCCCTAATTTAGTCCACATTAGCCACACACCCCCATTTGATGAGATTTTGTCTCTCGGACCCAAATCCGAGAATATTTTTATTGTTAGATATGATTTTGTCCAGAATTCCATGACTATCTGTATTGTAGGTAGAGAGATAACAGTGAAACTATGATCAAAACAGTCATTCTTCTACATTATGTAATTGTGTTAACTTCTTGTAAATGAAATAATGTTGAAGTTTAACAATTCATCAATGTGCTGGGGACCCTCTGGAACCCCCTCAAGGACCCCTGGTGGTCCCCGGACCCCACGTTGGGAACCACTGCTCTTATATACAAGGTTCCAACACAGTTTCAGTTTCCAAATTCCAGGCCTAAACTTTTTGATTTGATCTGAAAATTTTGGTGTTTGATTTCCACTTTTGATTTATGCCCCTACTAACTCTGCTATATCACTCTATAGATTATTCTTCCCAGCGACAAATATCAAAATTTGTGAGGTGAGGTGACATTTGTATGAATATCGGGGCACAACACCAACAGTTTTTCCATACTTTTTCAAACTTTTCCTAACTTATCAAGACCTGGGAATTACCAAATTCCTTTTCAATACAATTCCAGACTTTCCAGACCTGTGTCGGAACCCTGTATATATAAAAACACATGAATTCCCACATGCAAGCACAGATACAGACAGAATAAATGCAACTTGGCATACCATCAGTGATAAGTTTGTCTCATCAGGGCTGGTGGTCGCTCTGTAACACAGCCACTAGTCAAAGGTCAAAAAGGGTCAGACTGTAGCACACGCACACACACACACACACACAACAACAAACCACTCCTCTCACTCTCTATAGGTCAAGAGCTGGTCAAGAGGTTCCTGACTGTTTCTGATTGGCTGGGTCAAAGGTCAACAGACTGGAGGCAGCCAGTGCCAGGTCAAGAACAGGTGGAAGCCAGTGAGAGAGATGAAAGAACAACAGAGGAGACTACGACCAGAGACGAACAAAGCAGACAGCTTGACAGCACTCAGACCATTGCTTTAGCATCATGCTCCACTGAAGGACAATTGCCATCACAGTAAAGGAGGATTACCTTGGTTTGAACAAAAGCTCAACCAGGGCACTTGTTTTTCCAGGCTTGTCTGATATGGAGACTATTGTAGTGGAGGTGGTGGAATTCCTTCTCCTCCGTTAGTGCAATATGTAACTCTGATGGGTAACTTTATCGTCATAACCCTTATACCAGGCCGCTGTATCAATGTCTTGTGTGTATTTGCAATTTTTTGGACCCTTTTCAACTTTCATGCATTTGATATTATGATAAGCTTCTTATGTTTTACCTGTTAGAAGTTGGTCATTGGAGCTCTTTGATGTGACCTTGTTATCGAGCCTATTTTAGCCAGAACAAAATGTTCTTTCCGGGTTTATGTGAGCTTACAGAAATGTAACAGACAAAGAATACTATAGTTCCATGGTTATAATGCTTCAAAGCAGATGAAAGAAAACCACGTCATCACATGTTTGAGCAACAATGTTGGAGGTGTTTTTGGAGTCTTCAAGTCTATGGATAGGCTACAGTTTTACCTAAATAAATTTTCACTATTTTCAACATGCAAGTGATACAAATCATATTTTACCAGACTCATGTTTGGAATATTTTGTGCATTTAAGCATACCTAAATATACATAATTTAATCTGCAACCATAATGGTACTTTCATGTCATTATACTGACATGTTTCCTAAAGGGTTGAGTACAGTTAATTTGTCTAAATGTTAAAATGACAGAATAGAGGCTTTGCAGTTGCATCACAAATATCCTGGTGCCATCATGGAGGTCCGATGGACAATTACCAGTCAAGAAAATGAGAGATACTTGGAAAAACATTGTTTTGGTGTGGGTATAGGTCAATTTAGTAATGTTATAAGTAAAAGTGATGAGCTAGTCTGACGTGGTAGACTTGTTTCCAAATGTAGGTTACTGTGACACAGTAAACTGTCTTGTCTTTAGTTCTAGTCGCTACTCCAAAACACTCTGAGTTGTAGCTTGAGAAGAGTCAGCTCAGTTAACCTGAACAAACTGTTAGCTAGCTAACTAGCCAGCAGGCTCATTTAGCAAAGCAAAATGTTAATGTAGGCTAACCGTGACGGTTAGCCTCTATCAATAATTTTTACAAATTATGTTAGCTATGCAGTGTGCTAATCAGTGTGTTAACAGTGACAGTGATGGTTAGCTGATACTATGGTTAGCTAGCTAACAAGCTGACATCTAGACACAAAATCAGTCAGATGTATCAGTGGTGAAATTATGATTTCCTGGTCAAAAACAGAACAGACATGAACCATGTCTATTCAATTCTGTTCACACGGCCAAAGTGTAGACTACATTTAGAAACGTAACTAGCTGTTCACAACCATTGTCCAAGAACTGACGACCTCCAATATGGCCGCCAGACGGTACGTTACATCTCCTGAAAGCCCTCTATAATATACATATACCAATTCTCTCTCTCATAAACGGTAGTCTATGGGACAATTACATCATTATATTGAAGACGTTGAACTCTTGGCTTATTTGACCACACCATAGATAAACTGATTTATAATGTACAGTATTTGGGTTTGCATGTGGACATTCATACTCACTGTTTATGGCCCCCTGAATAGTTTATTTTGCACAATGTATTATTCTATAATTTTACTGTAGTTAAGAAACATATAACAGCATAGAGGCTATTGGTATTGTTCTATAATATTGGTATTGTAGGGGTATCACAGGCTATCACAGCTGGGGTGGTGCTTTGGGCTGGGTTCAGACTATCAAACTATGCCTGTCTGCTTGAGGAAACACTGGGTTGACCTTGTCAGACACACAGATAGAGGCAAGAGGGAACGAGAGCCTGAAAGAAATTATTATTTCTTCCTCCCTCAAGCCCCTCAGGGATCTGTGTGTTTGCCTTTTTACCCTTTAGAAAGACTTAGAAGACTTAAAAGTTTCTAAAGTTTGATGGGTGTTGCGGCATTGCTTGCCCCTGGAGATGAACTATATTAGCAGAACGGAAATGAAACCAGTTATTTTTAGATGGGAGATTTTTATTTGATCTTTTTATTTCTTTACCTTTATTTCAACACGGGCTGTACGTTACAGACATTTCACATTTTCTCAAGAACAGAACAGAACAAAACAAACACTAAGACCATTATTTAATAGTTGTTTTGCACATACTAGAAGACAAAAGAGAGGGACAACTCTTACTTAGGGCACAAACATATGTAGGGGTTAGGGAATATAGGGTAACGGCATGATCATGTTAACACAGTCTGTGTTGATATTTCTATATTCCACTCGTAAAACCTAAAAGCCAGATCTCTAGTAAGATCATCTCTCTCACAGTAAAAAGATAAGGCAAAGGGCAACTGAACACAAATGGCGGTTCGTGCTTATTTGGTTGAGTAATAGCTGTATTAATGACAACCTGCTGCTAGAACGGTGACTCCAAATACCTATTTTCATCTCCATAAGAAACTGGTGGTTGATATCTCTATGTGATAATATGTTAATATGTTTCAGCTCTGACCTATGGTACTATCCTCTCCAGGGTGTGTCATCATGCTTACAGCTGATTGGTCCATACGTGAATGATTGACGTTTTCAAGTTATAGAAGACACTCACCATACAGGTTAAGTGAGTATAGGCAACTAGCGAGCATATACGCTGGGTGTACAAAATATTAGGAACACTTACTCTCTGCATCAGATAGTCTGACCAGGTGAATCCAGATGAGGGCTATGATTCAGATCATAGTGAGGGATTGTTAACCCTTGTGATATCTTCATATTCTGCATGCTCCCCTTGTCCTCGGGTCAAAAATGACCCGGTCTCACTGTCCCTCCTAGTATAAAGCCTCTTCATTTAATTTTTAACCCAAAATCTATTTTGCATGAAGAAACAACCTGTCACATATCAACAACTTCTGGAATAACTGTGTTTTCTTACCTCACCATCCAGGTATTCTGTATTTATTCAGTGTACACCACTGTACACTGGACAGTGCTGTACGGTTTTAATGTCAAATATACATCATAAGTGGACTAGTACTGAACCACCCCTGACTCTTGCGAGAAAACCATTTTTCTTGCGAGAAAATGAGTGCTTCATAGTTACTACAAATCATTTATACATTTTTTATAAAAATATATTTAGTCTGTAATTGATTTAATAACTAAATAATAAATAAAAGACAATCTTTGTACCCTGATAGTGTACAGCTTGTATAAAAATATGAAAAATGTAAATGTTTAACTTTTTCTAACCACTCCAGGAGAAGTCATTGAATTTCATGCAGAAAAAAAAAAATTTCAGAGGTTTTCACTGCTGTTAAACTCAGAAACGGGTCATTTTTGACCCGAGGACAACATGAGGGTTAAGCTTTGAGACAATAAACACATTGGAAAAAAAGCAAAAGGGGTTGCAATATTAGGAAGGCTGTCCTAATATTTTGCACACTGTGTTTATTTCTACTTAAAGCTGCATACTTTAACTAGGTGTCATCATCATGTTCTTCTTTAGGACTTGAGCTCTACATGGATGTATGATTAACAGAGATGCATGTGTGTGTGTGTGTGTGTGTGTGTGTGTGTGTGTGTGTGTGTGTGTGTGTGTGTGTGTGCGTATGCGTGTGTGTTAACCCCCTCCTCCTCTCCTCCAGCAGACATACACATACCAATTTCAGTGTTGACCTTTCCAATAAATGTACCTTTCAGTCCACTTCAGCCACAAACATAGCCGCCATAATAATTGTGTCTGGATGGCTATCACTGTCCTGCTGCTGTGGTGCTTTTATTGGATGAACATGCAGGTCTTTCTGGCCAATAGAAGAGATTGGTGATATTTCTCTCCTAGCAACAAGGCTCACTGGCTGTGTATTGCTGCTAGCTAACTGACATCCCAAAGAGAAATAATTAAAAAATATTTTTTTCCTTTTATCTCAGTCTTTGAGACTTTGTTTATGATACTTGTTGTGGCAGTGGTAATGTTTCTCCAATCAACAGCATTGCTATGCTATTGTGTGAAGCAGAAGTTTTGATTCATCTGCTTCTTGCGAACAGTCCATTCTAGGTACTGTGTGTTATTATTGTATTATATTCCTCAATTATTTTTCCCTTTCTCCAATTGTCATATGTTTTCTTCATCTTTAGTCCTATTCTTCTCTTACAGAGGTTGAACATTGAGAGTCTAAAAACATATGCCGTATTCAAACAAAGGAATGAGTTCTAACCTTGCAGGCAGTCGCATTGAGATGAAAATCAAAAGGTGCAGACAAAGAGCATACAACTACACTAAGTACATAAGTAAAAATATAAATAAAATCATATAGTAAGTAGTAAGTGCAGGGTAGACCAGCAAGATCACGGGCCAAGTCCTTATTGAGTCTGCCATAATACCCTCTTAAGTAAGAGTCAATCTTCGAATAGCTTTATAGAAAAAAGTACATGAAATAATTCATCTAGTTTAGTTGCAAAAGAAAACTGTAACTTCCGCTCCTAAAAATTTATTTCAACTTCATCTTCAATTTCTTAGCAAGTTCCTGAATGTGTCCTGAAGAAAAGGGAGGCATCAATTAATATTCCCATGTACTACTACTAAAAATATAACTGAAAATACAACTGGAAATATTTTGTGTCCTATTTTTTGAGGTTATATATGTTTCATTTTGTCGAAAGTAATAGTAATAGTATTTTCATATTGCTGACTACAAAACACAATAGTGATTCAACCTATAACCAGTTCATGAAAGCTTTTACATTTGCTGTTCTAATCTATTTTGCATCTATTTTCCAGATAGTTTGACTTCAAACTTAAAAGGGGGCAACTGTAGAAATTCAAATTGTCCTCTATTTATATACATATATGATCAAAAATGATTAATGAAGAGTTAGTTGAAATTAGATTTTGTTTGAGTGGTTAAATTTAAAGTTATGGATTTTTTTGCAGGCAGCTTCAAACTATCTCCCCTTGCTAAACAATCCCAATTGTAACAACTGTAGTTTTTGTTCAGCTGTTGTTCTGCTGGCACCTCATTGTGTTCCAGCCACGTTTAAAAGACCAGCCCAACCAGCGGGACTTCTCAACAGAACAAGTAGGCTCTGATCTATCCACGTCTTTGCTGCTGAGAGTTGATGCAAAAGCTTCGATTGAAATTACCTAAATAATTCAGGAAAAGTTAGGATCTTATAGTTTAGTTGCCCTATAGCTTTCCGCCTCGTTTCTCTGATTGATTGACCCACGCTTACATAACTACATTTACTGTTGCCAATTGTTATTCCCAAGTTTCATTCCAATTTCCCTTTCATTCTTATTTTGTTTTCATTTCATTTCACGTCTATTTTTATTCTATAGTTTCAGTGTTCCATTCTGGGTAATCATTATATATTCCTTATCTTGTTCATTTCATTGATTATTGTTATGCTTAGTGAGTAGTTAAATAAATATTTCCATTTATTGCAAAGTCGTTGTTCTGTGTTTCCTTGTCTGCAGAGAAAAATAATCCCTGAACTGAAAAGATCTCACAATTTTCAGATTGATGACTGATTAGTATAGCCAAGTAAAGGTCTATTTTCCTTCATCTATGAAGGTGGTGCCCCTACGAGTGTAATTTGATATCTTGATCAAAATATTCATATTTCCATACCTTTACTTCATTCTAAATTTGATATTTTCAACTCTACATGCTACACAGCACTTTTTAATAATGGTAAATATTCAGAGAGGGCTCTTGGCAAATGGAAGCATCATTTTCATCTCTTCAGCACCCAGCATTCCAGGAGAAAATTGGTTGTCCAAATAGCACCAGGTTTGTTTCCCCTCAATCGCTTATGTGAGGTGTAACTGGCCGGGTTCACGACCTGGCATCCTGTGTGAAATAATTGTCAGTTCAACAAACAGTGAGTAATAATCTGTAAATGCGGTACGGTGCCCCCAGTTGCCCACACTGTCACTCCAACACTAGCCATGCTTATGTTTTAATTCATTGAAGACATTTTCCCTCTCATACTGATTGACTGAGCTTTTGTGAAAAGGACACATAGTATGTTAGTTAAATATGAATTATACACATAATTCTGACTCTGATGAAGTCAATCGAAGTGACGTCCTGCAACCGTAAGGTGATGAATATCTAAATCAAGGCTTCACATTTTGCAGATTCTGACTTTAATCAAATCCATTAAGTCCTTAACACACTCAAAACCCTGCAATATGTGCAGCACCCCCATCAGTCTCATGATCTAAAACAAGAAATCCGCTTACTAATACACACCAAAGACATCAAAGACACCGAAATTGTTGAGTCACAAAAACTTGAAGGAAATGACTCAGACCGCGCAATGTTGCTGATCGCTCTCTGAGCAATTGGAATATTTAAAACACGTTGACGACCCTCCACCACTAAGCAAACAACATCCCCCCTGCTGTTTATGTGCTCGGGTTTTTCAGCGATCATCAAAGGAGACGGCACTACCAGGATGCGCACAAGGATGCCAAGAAATCACTCAAATGTGCTGAGTGTGACAGACTTTCTGTTCATGCAGCATTTGTACATCGATGGAGTCTTGATCACTGAGCGGTGCTGTCTTCCACGTGATCATTTGCAAGGCAGGGTAGATATCGGTCAGACACCGATGGGCAGACACACGATCAAAAGCAGATTCCATTATGTTGCTCTTCGAATGTCTTTGGCATGCAAGTGACCAATCAGGGTGCAGGACACACAACAACAAATTTATGGGAATGGGAAAAGATACCTTTCCCATTGGTGTGTGATGAGCTATATAGGAAATAGGCAACAATTTGTACAGATAGATGACTACAAATCAACATGTATGGATATTACTTGTGGAGTCCCACAGGGGTCAGTATTAGGCCCGAAATTGTTTATTTTGTACATAAATGACATATGCAGGGTATCAAAGATACTGAAATGTGTTTTATTTGCGGACGATACCAATATTTTTTGTTCTGGGGAGAATTTGCAGCAGCTTTTGGAGGTGGTTACGGCAGAAATGAGTAAATTAAAATGGTGGTTTGACATAAACAAGTTATCATTAAATTTGAACAAAACCAAACTTATGCTATTTGGAAATCGTAAAATAAACACACATGTACAAGTGCTGATAGATAATGTTAATATAGAAAAAGTATATGAAAATAAATTTCTGGGTGTGATATTAGACCACAAAATCTGCTGGAAACCTCATATAAAATATGTGCGAGCAAAGTTGGCAAGGAGTGTTGCAGTTCTGGGAAAAACAAGGCATATTTTGGATCATAAAGCATTGCACACTCTGTATTGTTCACTTGTATTACCGTATCTGAATTACTGTGTGGAGGTGTGGGGTAACACATACAAAAGCAGGTGTATACTACAAAAAAGAGCCATAAGGATAGTAAACAATGTAGAATATCGTGAACACACTAACATGCTGTTTTTAAAGACACATGCTGTGAAATTCATGGATCTGGTGGAATTTAAGACTGCACAAATAATGTACAAAGCAAGAAATAATTTACTTCCTGGCAACATACAAAAAATGTTCTTAGACAGAGAGGGGGGGTATAACTTAAGAGGAAAACTGAATCTGAAAAAACGTTGTGTTCGTACCAATCTTAAGAGTATGTGTATTACAATTTGTGGGGTGACTTTGTGGAATGGTCTTGATGTAGAACTCAAGCAGAGTAAGAATATCAAACAGTTTAAGAAGATGTACAAAAAAATGATTTTCGCGAGGTACAGGGATGAGGAAGGGCCCTTGTTTGTCTCAAAAATGTGACGCTCGCTGATGATGATGTTGTTATTGTTTTTGTTTTGTTTTTTGTTTTGTTTTGGTTTTTTTTTCTTTTTTTGTTTTCTCTCTGTGAGTGTTGGGACATGCCGGATGGGCGCCTACAAGTTGATTATGTATAAAGACGATGAACATAGAAGTAACTATTTAAGTTGTGTATGATGGATACTGGGGTGGATAGTTGGACTATAAACAGTAAGTTCATTGATTAAGCTTAGCAAAGGGGTAGGACCAAATAAGTATTTTACTTCTTCCTACTCCATTTCGGACATGTAATATTTATTTATTTATGTTGTTTATTGAGAATTTGTTGTATACGTTTACTGTTAATTTTATTGGTTATTCTTGTTTTGTTTTCTTACCTATGTGTATATATATATATATATATATATATATATATATATATAAATATATATATTTATTATTTTTTTGTCTTTTTAACATGTTCGAAATAAATCTAAATCTAATCTAATCTAATCTAATCTATGAATGCAAGTGAAGCAAATTAAGTTTCAATGCAATGAGCAATGAGTCAAGAAGAAAGCAGAAATCATTAAGAAACTGACTTTTGATGTGAAAGCTATTCTGATGTAATAAAAAATCATTTCTATGTCTTATAGGCAAAATAAGATGTAGCCTATCGGTTTTGATTTTGTAAGTGCAAGTTGTCAATTCAATCTTTGTGAGCCATTGTCCTAAACAAAACTGAATTAAAGGCACACAGTAGCAAACAACACTTTATTGGAGGGCAGTGGTTTTTAGAATTTTTTAAAGAAATCTTGTGTGTGTATAATAGCACCTGAACAGAAGTGCGGGTGAGACTTGTGCCGTATAGGTAAGAACACGGGGAAGGGAGACGCGCAACTTTCCTTTGACCCTCAGAGGTGTTGAATTACTGCAAGCTAGGGAGGGAGCTGTGTGTCTGAAGAGACTCCCTGCAGCGTCGACCAATAAAACCCTCCATGATGCTGTCAAAGGGATGGAAGGATGGAGCCATTGAGAGGAGGAGTAAAGCCTCCCTTATTGGCAATATGGCGGGGAAGACTACTGTAGCTGAAGATATAGATGTACAGCGCCGACACAGACTCCCCAGTTGCTTGTTTGCCGTAGCAGCATGTGTTTGATGTGTGTTTGTGTGTGTGTGTGTGTAGTTGTGTATGATGTGTTCCTTATCCAATGTGCTCCTTTAATCTCCTTCAGCGTGCTGGGCCTTCCGAGAGAGTCTGGCTGATCTGGCTGTCAATATGAGCTCTTGGTGGTGTCTGACTTAGATTTGTGTGTGTGTATGCGTGACAAGACGACTGCAGACAGTGTAGATATTCTCACTTCTATCTCCACAGTGAGAATACACCCCTCCCCACACATTTCCCTATCCTCTTCTCCCCTCCTTTCTCAGAACAAGGCCCCCACTGGACATAAAAGACACATTTGTTCTCAACCTTGTGCCACGGTTCTCTACGCCATTGTTCTGCGAGCCTACTGTTAATATCCGTTGCAAATCTGCTTACTTTCAGATTCCATCAATACGGGCGGGGTGGACAAAGAGAGGACTATATGGCCCATCTGAGGCCCAGAGAAAGGATGCAAACAGAGGTTGCCAGTGTGTTCCTTGACTTTGGGAGGGCGCTCACAATGGCGGCAGTGTGAAGCTGCCTGGTGATTGATCAGTCTGATGTTGCGCTGTGTGGGATGGATGTCGGGTACAGAATGAAGCAGACAAAGGTAGGGAGGAAATGGCATAATATAGTTGATGGGATTTAGAAAGGATGAATATGCACAGAGTGGATGCGGTATGTCTGGATGTCCATGGTCTATTACCATATATTATTTCATAGACCGTCATGACTGAGGCAAATAAAAATAAATTTTGATTTCCTTTCAACATTATTGCAAATCTCTCACCAAATCATAATCTGTCAATTCAGATAGCAGATTGGAGTTTTAGTTATAGAAATATTTTGGGGGCAGAGCTGCTCTGGAAGCAGAAAGAATCTTATTGGTGAGTTAAACCTCAGTAGGTGGAGCCAAAAAAAACTAACAGTTTTTCAGTGTGCAAGTTTGCTAATTGGAAAACTCAAATGGCAAAGAAGGAACTCTGCTCAAAATATACATTAAAATGTAAATGGTAATGCCATATTTTTTCATTCATTCATGACCAACTAACTAGCTTCCCTAGATAGCTAAAGGGTAGTATGGCTAGTTTGAACTTGGAAGGTCAGTTACGCTAACTAACCTAGATAACTTAGTATGGCTAGATTGTATTTTTTCAGTTAGCACTAGGCTTCATAATATTAGCTAGCTAATTGAAAAGGTTTTATCTTTGAAGTTTTTCTCAGTTGGAACAAGCATGACTTCACCACTGATTTTACGTGCTTTTTCAGACTTAGATTTCTGTCAAAGACAACACTGAGATTTCTACAATCTGAGGTCACATTTCAGGTCAATGGACCAAGCTGTTTAATAGTTGTGGCAGTAATACTGTCAGGACCAATACGAAGTTTTTCAGATTTGTCTGCATTTAGCTGCAGAAAAATTTGTGACATCCAGTTTTGAAGGTCCTGGAGACGGCGAGTGTGTTAAATACAGCTGCGTATCATCTGCATAACAGTGCAAACTGAGATGACGTCTGTATAACAGGTGCCCCAGTGGTAGCATATACATAGAAAACAAAATTGGACTAAGAGCGGACCCCTGGGGAACTCCACAGATAATCTTAGAATTTATTGAATCTTGAAGATAAGAAACCAATTTAGTGCTGTTCCAGAGATGCTGACCCAGTGTTTAAGATGCATGAGAAGGATAGCATGATCCACATTGTCAAATGCAGCACTGAGGTCTAAGAGAACCAGAATTGAACATTTTCCTGCATCAGCTGCTATAAGAAGATGCAAAGCAGTTTGGGTATTGTGGTGAGGTCTAAGGCCAGACTGAAACTTCTCAAAGAGATCATCTTCCCTCATGAATGTAATCAGCTGGTTAGCGACTACTTTCTTAAGAACCTTAGCCAACGAAGACATTTTTGAGATTGGTCTATAATTACTTAAACAGTTTGGGTCAAGTGAGAGCTTTTTCAGGAGTGGTTGCACAATTGCATTTTTGAAGTGGGCTGGAACAGTACCAGTATAGAGAGCAATTGATAATTTGTAGGATAGAGAGACAAACTACCTCAAAAACCTCCTAAAAAAATGTCAAACAATTTCCATTCTCACATTTTGAGAGAGGCTTATTTTCTGTCCTGTCCTTTATGTCCTGTGCTGTTTCTGTGTCTTATGTGTAATGTGTGCCCTATGAGATTAGGTGGTTATTGTCTTGTCATGCCATAAGCATTTACCACAAGCAAACTAATTCAGTTGGCACCATTATTTATACATTTGGGGGAAAAAATGCAGTTTGTGATCTTTTTTCCAAGCTGTTAATGTAGCCTAGTCTATAGCCTAGATAGCCCACAGCTAATATGTCGAAATTGTGTGTGGTATGACAGAACAATGCACTATGTTACAGTCTGAATTTGAATGCTTTTTGATCACTATTTATCATATCATTTAGCAGAATGTATTCATGGAATAATAGACTAATTATACAGTATATTGGCGTCTTGAAAACATTGTGATTCTTATTTCCCACATGATTAGCTCAAATGGTGTGGGGGATAAAACAACATCGCAGCACATGGTAAACCTGGGTTTGAATCTCGCCCGAATTTTCAAGTTATGTTTGCTCAAAAAAACTTTTTTGGATTGATTAATTCAACATCATGGCAGACTTGGATTTACACTGTACTCAGAACAATAACACAATCACCCACATAATCATGTAATGAGGTCAAGATGGTAGTAATAACAGTGTAGTGCTACACATTTTGTAGTTACATTCATTCAAAGAAACTTTTTTTTCTGTTAAATAGAATTTGGCAGTTTATTTGCAGTTGATATAAGTTAGAATAGAGCATCTTATGCAGAATACAAAAAAAAAAAAAAAAAATCCTTGCAAGAAACTCTGTCTCAGTTCTAAGGTTGTGGTACGTTCCAAGTCAGCTCAGACAAAGACTTCATGATGTGTCTTTTCTAATTATCCTACTTACACCTTTAAAGGTACATTACACTCAAATAGTCTATTACTGAATTACTTCTGCTAATTTTGTAACTTCTACTGCACCTACTCCACTACTGCAACTGATCAATTACTATAAAGGTATATTCCACTAAAACACTATAAATGCTATTACTTCTTCTACTTCATCTACTAATTCCAAATTCTGCTACTACTACTACAAATGAAACTACTACTAAACACTTACTGCATTACTGGGAGCATTACTACTGCTGAGACTAGGGTTTGACCAATATAGGTTTTTGAAGGCTGATACATTACCAGATTTTTCTTTCTTTTTCTTGATTGAAGCCTTCAATAGCTGATTACAGATTACAAATATTTTGTTCTTGTCAGGATAAAGCCTCTGAAACAGCATTTAGACCATCATGGGACACAAAGTTCTAATAATAATAAATATATTCATATCTACTTGTGTGGGATTCAGTTAAAATGTCTCATTAGAATCAATTCAGGTTAATGTCGATTGATCGATTCTACAGTTAATATGTAATACTTTATCCATCATATCAGAGGTGGACCACACTGACTGGCAGATATCTAATTTTTAATAAAAGGCCAATATCGGTCCAATCCATCAGTAAACTGATACTGGCCCAACAGGTGGCAAGATAAGACAGGACAGTACAGTAAAGTACATCACGACAGGGCAGCATAGGACAGGATAAGATATGAGGACAGATTTTGACACTACATCCATAAATCAGCTTCAACAACTAAAATATGCTATTTTAAAATATGAAAATAAAGAAGTTAGCTGTGATAAAAGTATAGCTTCTTAGGCTACTTTGGCTAATGTGCTGTAAATAAAATACCAATGAATCGGCAGCAAAGGTCACAAGAGGTCAGTGCAGTTATAGCTATACACGACCTACTGTGGGAAATTTCATGTTGTCATAGGTTTTTTAATTTTTCTATGCCCTACAGTCAGGATGCTGACAAGGTTACAATAGCAGTAGAAGAGTTTCAATGGAATAGTTGTTGTGATTATTGTCTTTTAGTGGAATATACCTTTAAATGTCTAAGTTACAATAGTACTAGTAGGAGAAGTGTTCCAGCAAAATGTACCTTTAAAAGTGTAAAGAGGAGTAATTAGGAATAGAATGTTTTCATGTATGTTTTGATGCTGTCCTGTCCTGTGATTGGCTGTCATATCCTGACCTATGATTGGCTGTCGTGTCCTATCCTGTGCTGTTACGTCCTCATTACACAGGACAGGACACAAAATGATTTGACCCCCATTGGAGAGTTATCCATAGATAAATAATTAAATAAAGATGCTCTGCCCTAACTTGCATCAGCTGTAACTGCCAATTTCTATTTAAAAGAAACAAAAAAGTTCTAACCCCTACTGATCATTCCTGTGAAAAAATGTCTGAAATCTAACAATACCTTCCATTCTAGCCTTATATCACAGCACAATACAGAAACAGCTCTAATCAAAGTTTTAATATCTTGATTGGTTAGCCCTTTTTGAGAACACACTGGGGTTTTTCTCATTTTCAGCATTGTCACCTTCACATTCATACACTTATACACACATTCACACCTCAGCTCTCTAACCCTTTGGCTACTACTGTCCCCCAAGTTACAAATGATCTTCTATTATATTTCCCTACAGGGATCAATAAAGTGTATCACATTATTATTATCGGTATTATTATTAGTCACTGACCAGGGCCACGTATCTGTCCTTGGAAGCTTTGCTCTTGACTGGTTCTGTTCATACCACGCTGATACATTTGTCCTAGTTGATGATGTTTCATTCACTTCACATGCTTCCCCTTAGTATTAATGCTTAATAGTATTGAGAAATGTAACCTCTTTCTCATATGCAGATGACACACAACTTGGTATTGCAGCAACAGCTGATGAGATAAAATAGTTAAAAACAACTTTAACTGTGCATTCTAGATCTCAAAAGGTGGATAACAAATGACTTTCTACTTTGTGCTGACAATACTTAAATACTCATTTCAGACCCTAAGCACCAAGAGCTGACCTTGATTTGATTTGATTTGATTTGATTTGATTTGATCAGGAACGACAGGCACTAAGTTATAGAGAAATTATTGGTAATCAATCAGAAATGTTACATGAAACTTGTGTTGTGTTGTCGTTCTGTGTTAATTTTGTCTCAAAGCTGCACTAGACAAATTTTTTATGTACAAATACACCCGTCTAATAGACCTACATCACAACGTGCAACAAAGACGAATCTCCCATCCCCACTAATTGAAATGCCATTGATTTGCCGCATTTGAGCAAAAAAAATTCTGGTGTCAGTATTGTCACTGGTGGGAAAGGTTAGAAATCCAAACTGTCTCCTAAACAGCAGTGAGCAGTGCTCTGTCCAGAGAAAGCTGGACTCACCAACAATAGATCTTTTCCTCTCTGGTCTCTTTGGTATCTTTGGTATAAAGCATCACAGACCGGCCGGGTTGGTCAACATGAGCATGCTGTGTGCAGTTTACTGATGTCAGTTTACAGGATTTCTGGATATTAGGGTTAAGTTCAAATTTTTCAAACAGTTACCTCTCATTACCATTTGGAGCCGCCAATGAGCCAAGTTGCCTAGTGCAGCTTTAAATTTTGTGTTGCCTTGTATCCTATTATTCCGAGTTAGATAACTTTTATTATTTGGCTGTTGTATTGTGTTACGACGTGCGTGCTCTACAGGGTGGTGTGACCTGGCACTGCTGGCTCAGAACAGTGGATTCATCTGTGTGGGCTCTCATTGTGTCTGTTGTCTGTCTAATGAGGGAACTTCTCCCCAGTGATGAACCCTCATCCGTTTAATTTTAGACACTCTCATTGCCCGTTGCCCCGCCTTGCTGACAAACTCCTGTGGCTAATGAAAACATAACAGACTGTTTAGCCGGCCCGGGCAGATCCCCATCATCTCCCAGTCGCACCAGCCAAATCTACTGCCGGCCCACCCCCTTTGCTCTCACCCTCTGCCTCCCCGCTCTGTCTCCCCCTCGCCTCATCTACAATGCTCCCCGCTCACCCCCTGCAACTCCACATGCCTGAACTTCAGCCAAACCCATTCTGCTCCCCCCCCACTCCATCTCCTCTGGGCTTCTTCTATCATCCCCATCACTCCTCAGCCTCCATTCAATTCCCCTCCACTTTCTCACCCCTCCCCAGGCGCCCCCTCATCCTTCACCCCACCGAATTCTGCCCCCGCCCAGCCCGCAATTTGTCCTCAATTTGTGCTCCTCCAACCCCAGATCTCCTGGTACTACCCCAGTGGTGTCTAGCTACTTTTGCCCTCATGCCTTCCTCCCGTCCTGCTTGTCCATTTCTGGCTATGCTCTTCCCTGCTTTCCCTTCTCAAAGCCTCCTCACTTCGCCCCCCTCCCACCGCTCCTGTTTACTTCACCCACTCGCCATCCCTCTCCTCCTCTCTTCCTCCCTTATCTCCATCCACCCCATTCTCCTGCCTATTCTCCCATTCAGTGGTTCAGTCCATTTCCCCCCCCGACAGCCCAGTCTGGGGAGGCTGCCTAGTCCCTCTGAATGCAGCCTGGGAGACATGAAGCCCTGCCAGCTTCCGATGTCATTACTGGAACACAACACGGTCAGACAGGCAGACGCGAACACACACACCAACAGACCATGCACATTTCTGCGCACGCGCACACACAAACACACACACACACAGGGATGTAGTGGAGGAGAAACCCACCTGAACACAGTTTACCCAACCTTTTTATCTGCAGGAAGAGTTTACTCACCTCTTTAAGCTGACAGAAATCATCATGACACAAATTCATAGTATACATTATATGAGGTAGTATCAAACAGATGCAAGTTATTTGAGGATATGGTCTTTTAGAGGTGCTACGAGTAACATTTTAACATCAATAAATCATTACCACATTAATTCTGAGATGTAAGTATAATTACCGTAAACAAACAAGACCATCACTGAGAAGATTATTGCGTGTCAGAATCTGTTGGATTGCTTTATGGCACAAAACAGGAAGAGGGCGCTGTTCTTCCAGCACAAACATGGCATTCTGGCATTGGCAGATGATGGAAGGAGTGAAAGGCTGAAGGAAAAAAATCACGTCCAACATGTTTATCCTCTTCAGTAAGGACAAAGAGAAAACCTCTGACTGAAGTCAAGAACAAGTAGCAACATCGTCTTTGTGACAGGAAGCAACAGGGATTAAGGGAAATGTCTTAATTTTGAGAAACACTAGGTGTGAGATGGAGGCTACTAGTATGGTAATTATACAAAGGTATAATTAAATATAATTAATTTTAAAATGATATAGGCTATTTCTGTTTAAAATGCTACATATAGCACCTTTAAGGAAACAAACAACTTAATACTGTTCTGAGAGTATATTTTATTTTTGGTGGTTGTTTGCCTAATGATGAACACTGACTGGAAGTTATAACTTACCCACCTTTTTATCTACCACTACCTCTCTGCATACACATGCCTCTCTCTCTCTGTCTACCCCCTTTCATCCTCTCTCTCACCAACAGTTTCACAGGACTTTCTGGGAAGAGTTTCCACAGACACATCATGCTGGAGTTGACATGTGATTAGTTTTAAGGCTTATAGGATATAGATGAAAGGATTCAGACGGAAGCCTTCTGTTGGCTTTTCCCACTGACAGTTGAATGGACACTCTGAGTGTACCCCACACCTTATTTGCCATGGCAGGCCTAGATAGTATGTGACTTAAGACGGCCACCTGGCAAAGAGACACAGACACACAGAAATCAGTGTCAGCCACTGAGAGGCCGCTGAACTCAGCCGCTCTTGAGTGTACGGACAGGGAAAAACCACACTGGGAGAGAGGGAGAGAGATATTGTCAGCAAACATCACATGTTTAGTGCCACAGAGCCCAATTCTTAGTTCAATTCGTTTCTCTCTGTACATGCTCCTCCTCGGCCATATAATCCATAAGCACAATGTTTCATTTCACTGCTATGCCGACGATACCCAGCTCTATCTCTCATTAAAACCCAACGATCCAAGCAGCCTATGAACAACTGCCTCCACGACTCCACTCCATGATATCAAGCACTGGATGTCTCTGAACTTTTTACAACTTAATGACAGCAAATCTGAAATGGGCTATATACTCTTGTTGCTTTCAATTGAGGAATATATCAAAAGTCAATGTGTCTTTAGTCTCAGCAGACTTATAGAAAGTCATTCATGCTTTTATATCATCTATTCAGACTATTGCACCTGCCTCAGTCAAAAGTCGATATCTCATCTTCAGCTTGTACAAATGAGACCATATCACCCCAACTGTAGCATCTTTATGCTGGTTGCCAGTTTCAGAATTGATTTCAGAATTTTACTGTTGACTTTAAAGCTCAGCAAGGTCCCAAGCTATATTGCAGACCTTTTAACCCCTCTGAACCAGAGGTCAGGGATACTCTGGCTCTTCTGACGGTTCCTTTGTCTAGACCAAAGACCAAAGCTGACTGGACGTTCGCCTTGTGTCTTGGTTTCGTAATTTGACGTATTTCCAGTTGAAACAGGATATTAGGGTGGGACATGATGCGGGGATGGACTGTTCAAAAGTGGGCGGGCAGGACCAGAACAAACAATGGAAAATAAGATAAGATAAGATAGCGCTTTATTGATCCCCTTGGGGAAATTCAGGTGCCACAGCAGCAATTGACGAACAATGCCACGGAAGTCAAAGTGACTCATAATAACTGGATGCTTGCCTGCATTCTATTGGAGAGGACCTCCAGCACCTCCATCACCCCATTATGAAGCAGGCAGTGAATGAAGCCCTCAGAGGGCAGGGAGCCGAGGAAGAGGAACATGAGAGGAGGAATATTTTGTTCCCGTTGTGAGCCCAAAAAATGCAGCGCCGCACCATGTTGCCACTGATGTCATGTGTCACAAAAGTTCTGAAGTCGCAGGTTTTATATGAAGGGAGGGACAGAGGGCAGTGTGGGGGGATAGTTAATCTAAAAAAAAAGTCATTTTTCATTTCATTGTGTTTTTAAATCTCTGCTTAAGACTAATTTTATAGACTTGCTTTTATGACGTTTTTATCTTAATCTTTTCTGTTATTCTTTTTATTTTATTTTTTCTTTATATTCTTATATATTATATTATTATATTATATTTGGTCCCTTGTTTTGTTTATTTTTATTACATATGTTGTGCTAGTTCTGTAAACTCTATTTTTTTTTTTAGATAAGTGCTATATAATGTATTTTATAAAAACATTTTTTTTTAATTTATTATATATTTTGACCCATATATATTTGACCTGTTTAGCTATAAGACTGTTTAATGGTAGCTATTTTTAGCTATATTTTCTATCTGCTGTTTTATTGTTTCCAGACAAGACAGTTGTTTCAGGAAGATTAAACAGTTGATCTTAAATCATGTCTGCATTTCTAAGTAGGGTGGGCAAACCTTCCTTAAAGGCACAATCAGTATACAGTATGATGTTCCCTGCTGAAACACTGTCACCCCACCACTGCCTGATTTATTGAAGATTTTTCAATTTATTTTTTTAACATTAAATTTTAAGGCTTGTAACGTTTGTATTTTTGAGTTACGTGGCATTATAGAGAAAGTCCCAAAATGCTTATTTTCTGTGTAAAAGTCAAACTCAAGTAAATTCTGGACTTCATCTTTAATGGAGATCTGCAGCATCCAGTGTTTTCCCAGGTGGGCATACCAGCACATTTCTATCTGCTGCTGCATGTGGAATGCCCTTCAGTCTCATCCATGCACTGTCTGTCTTTTGGTTTACCAGGAAAAATCGCAATGTGCCACCCATTCATTAGAATGGAATTAGGCTGTCTGTGTGTGGGAACTCTGAATAGGAAAGTCCTACTGCAGGTCAGAGCAACCACGGCAGCTATGTGAGCCAAAAATTGCGGGTGCTAAGTAGGTGCCCCTGTGGTCTTCCGGTTGGATAAGGAGGGATGGAAAGAAAGGGAGAGGAGAGGAGATAGAGTGATGGAGTGTGGGAGAATAACAAACGAAATAAAGGATTGAGGGGAGGAGAGAGGGAGAGGCAAAAGCTATTACAACATGAAGTATAATGTGGGCAGACACACACGTATGCAGACACACACACACACACACAGTGGGTACTACACTGTCTGATATGCCCTTACTGGCTTTTGAATGATTTGTATAGCCACATATTCTCAATTGGAACTGATAAACACTGTTATAGATATTGGTGATGATGCAATATTGCATAGTAAATGTTTTCAGTAATCACCTCACTGTGATTTGAATGTATAAACTGTTTGTTTGAATTGAAGTGGGAATGGAGCAACAGGGTAAAAAGGGCTAAGGATGGGAGGGAGAGGAGAGGGAGTGGGAGGGCAACATCAAGGGAGAGAGAGGGGCGAGAGAGGTAGAGGACTGGAGGGGGCAGGAGGTGGGGGGGGGAGCAGGAGGGGGGCAGCGCAATGGAGTCAAGCTGCCGTCTGGCCTAATGTACTAGCAGTGTGATTGGCTGGGATTGCTGCCCCGCATACCTGATACCGGGGCTCTGCTCTAATCGTCCTTTTCCTGTAGCTAGGCTCGGACAACGCTCCTTTCTCCTTTTATCTCCCCCTGCTCCGCTCCCAGCTCAGATCGGGTTGCTAAAAGAAAAATGCCGACCGCCACCAACTCTCCCTTCTTACCCCTTTGCTCTCCCTCTCTCTCTCTCTCTCTCTCTCACTGCTGCTGCCACCACCCTCCTTTCTCTCCACCCTTCTAACTCCCACCCCTTCTCTCTCCCTCTCTCCCTCTCTCTCTCTCTCCCTCTCTGAGTGTGATAGTAAGAACCTGTTTGGTCTCCATTCAGTGAAAATCCCCCCATGCTTCCACACTCCTCCCTGGGAGCTGACACAAGATGGCTGCCAGGGGATAACAAGGCAAGGAGCAGAGGCCTGCTGCAGGGAGACTGACAGTTCAGCAACTCAATATATTAGAATGGGGATACTTTGGTAGCAAAACATTAACATGAGCATAAAGAAGATACTGTAGTGCAGCTATTCAATAACTTTAAATTTCACCAAGGAATAATAATAATAATAATAATAATAATAATAATAATAATAACATTAACAACAACAAAACACGTTCATGCATACACATGAATCTGATCAAAATGTCACATTAGAATGAATTCAGGTTAAAGGCTTCCCATAGACAACCAGTGTAGTATTGATCAATTGTACAATAAATACAGTATGATCAATAATCAAATAATCAACCAAACTGCATCATATCCATCATATCAGAGGTGGACGACACTGACTGGCCGATATCCTGCTCTTGCTAAAAGGCTGATATCGGCCTGACACATCGGCAAACTGACATATCGGTCTAACCTTAGTGATAATTAGTGGAAGAGGGGGGTCTTGCTCACACTCCTGCTATGTCCTGTCCTGTCCTGTCCTGTCCTGCACTGTCCTATCCTGTCCTGTCCTGTCCTGTCCTGCACTGTCCTATCCTGTCCTGTCCTGTCCTGTCCTAGGCCCATGCTGCATTAAGGCAGAGGAGAGACAGAGCATTGCGGGGGCCAGGTGTTGCTGTGTGTGGATTCTCAATGTCACTGTGCGCAGTGGGAGGACAAAGACAGTATTGAGGAGGCAGGCATGGAGCAGGGAGCAGCACAGGATACTCTTACAGACTGGCCAGTGTTTGTGCCAAGTCCTCCCTTCATACACACAACAGACACTGTGTTCAGTTTCTCCCCACTCCCAGCTTTGTCCTGTCTGGCTCTCTTTCTCTTCCTCTCTTTCCCTCTCTCTCTCTCCTCTCTATTTTTTTTTGTTTTTTTTTTTTGTTTAGAGCAGGTTGGCTCGCAATGGAGTCGGCATCTAGGGTGCAGATGAGAGGCCCAGATAGCGGAGGGTCTAAGAACAGATTTGGGCATTCGAGACCATTCTCCCAAACTCTGGGACACAAAGAGGTGGAGGGTGGAATGAACTTGGGAGAAACACGATGCAGTCAAGTTGCACTTCAAAGTCCCTGCCAAAGGGCAACAGGGCCAAGGCAAGGAATCGGGACAGTTTTGTTAAGGATGTCATTGGTTAATATGGCTTTTTTTTTTTTTTTTTACAGTGATGACTAGTATTAGATAGATGTTTCCTCTCATTTCAGATCTACAAGATTGCAGATCTTATTTTCATTGCTTTCTTGGAAAACTATTTTCTGTTTAGACATCCATGAAAAGATCAGATCTTGTTACATACGGTACAGTAGGAAAAAATATCAGATTTGTGCTGATAGCGTAAGGGAGGCGTAAGACACCTGAGTAAGAAACACTCCAAGTGTCTAAGAAGGGAAGTGATAATACAATTGGAAAAAAAGGGCTTTTGAACAACCCCCCCCCCCAACAAAAGAGGAAGCCTTCTGCTGTCATGGTTACAAATTCCTTAGAGACCCTGGCGCTTTGCCACGAGAAACTTCATTGGTTACATTTCAAATAAGCGTTTGTGTCATGAAATGAAACCCCTCTCTATTGGCCACTTGAGCTCAGCCTCATGACTGGCCACTCAACCTGTTGAACAAGTCAGATTAAAATGATGACAGTCGAGCAGTATGCATTACACAGTGTGGAACACCTGCTCCACTGTATTGTGCAGTGCACACTAACAAACTGTCAGACTGTCTGATAATAGGCCATCGACTACTGTAGATATGAGGGCTGATGAGGTTTTCTCTCTCTCTCTCTCTGCCTCTCTCTCCCTCTCTGAGGGGTGTGATCTGGCTTTTGGATGAAAACAGAGAAAGATGACACTGATGTGATAATGAGAACCTCACCCCGTGGCTCCTGAAGAAGAAAAAAATGTCCTGTCCTTCGCAAACTGGCGTGTCATCAGAAAACAGCCGGCAATGCACAGGGTCTGCGCTCTCTATCTCTCTGTAAATAAAGTATCTAATTAGCTTCAACTCTGCCAGGCTGTCTCTAACACCTGCAACCCTCACACACTGCCCCCCCCCGCACCCCTTTATTCTTCAGTCACTTTATTTTTTTTCCCCAAAATCTCAAAGCGAGTGAACAAAGATGGCTCAGGGACAGAAGCAGACAGAGAAAGCAAACAAGGAAAAACTAGCCAAAAATATAGCTGCAAGCAATGATGCTCTGGGGTTCAAGCCTGAGGATGCTGAATAATACTTCAATACCTTTTTGGGAATGTTCAAAGTTTTGCTTTAAACACTCATAGAAAGTTCCATAGTGGTGAATGGGGTGAGGAATGAGTGTCCTATGATCAGGCATGTCAAGCAATAATTCATGTCTGATTTTTCTAAGACGGATATACTAGCCTACAACATGTAATTTTTGTTACCTCTGAAATTATAATACATGTATTTGTTATTACGCTATTTATTCTCTTTTTTTAATAATTATCCATGACATTGTGACCGTTATGACTACATGTTCAAAACATTAAACTCTTGCTCAGCATCTCTGGTACTACCCTGTACTGGTTTTTCTCCTATCTGCTTGATAGAACTTTCTCTGTTCCTTGGCAAACGGTACCTACAGCGTCCCCCAGGGGTCTATCCTGGGCCCAATCCTTTTCTCCATATATATTCTACCCTTGGGCCATATGATTCGCAAACATAATAATATCAGTTTACATTGTTATTTCAATGATACCCAGTCTCACTGATATCAAGTGATATCAAGCTGTTGGTCACTTTACGTGACTGCTTTCTGGATATATATATACAGTATATATATATATATGTATATATATATATATATATATATATATATATATAGATAAGTCTGAAAAAAAAAAAGATTAAGACAATTGTGCAGTCTTGTTTTCTCTAACTCAGGAGACTTTTTCTTTTTCTTGATCTATGCTCTTATTTCATCATGTATTAACTATTGTAACACTGTTCACCTGTCTCACCCTGCAGAGTGTAACCCAAGATATAAATATTTGTGGCATTTGTAACACCCCCTTTTGGGCGTTGGTGACTGGAACAACTCTTGTGGAGTTCTGGCCATCTTTGTCCTGGACTATGCAATTCCTTCATTCTTTGGCTAATGTTGGCAATATTGTTTACCCTGTTGGGACACTTTACAGACCATTTTCCCTCTCTTCCTTGAATTGATGAAGTTTGGTGTGGATTGATCCAAAAATTAATAAGTGAAAATGAATAAAAAAATAAATAAATCCAAATGGCAGAAAACTATCTAAGTTATGATAGCAATTATATTCTATTACAATTATTATTATTTTATTTTTTTTACCTTTTGTTATAGCACCATCACAGGGAACAAATAGCAACAGATATCACAGGAAAAATAAAAGTGCTGTAATAGTAAAATTAATAATATGTAATCAGTACAAAAACAATAGGGTTTCAGCCACTGCCGGACTGGAAGCCCTGAATATACTGAAACAATGCAGCGAGGGAAAAAGCCCTGTTCACACAGCAGCAGATATAGAGCACATAGTCACTCTGCAAAGCAGCTTTATGCAGTGATAAAATCCAAATCTCTGTAAGCCCTGTATGGCAGAGACAAGCACAGGTTGGCAGAGCATCAGGACGTCCTGGGTGGCACACTCATCTGAGAGGCTGCCTCCGTGATCAGATAACCTGAAGGAGACTTGCAAGTTAGTATCTTATAAGCATTTATATTTGCGGGTTCAATTTGTCTTTTGTCACCTTTGGGGAATCTGTGCACAGCTGCTGTGTCATTCTCAGGAAAATAGACAAAGGTAGGGTCCCCCCGATCTAGATGTGTGCGCACACACACACACACACACACACACACTCCATAGCTGTGAGCTACAGTATCTGAAGAATGGATGGTTCCGCTAAAGCTGAATAGATATTGCTTGCAGCAAATATCACAGACAATGAATCTGTGTGAATAAAGCCGGATTTGGGTGGAAGTGAGTGAGGCGAGACAGGGGTGTGGGATGAGTGTGTGTGTTTGTGTGCGTGCGCGCACATCCTTGCGTGTGTGTGTGTGTGTGTGTGTGTCGGTATATGCATATATTCATCCGCATTTGTGTCTGCGGTCCATGCACGTGTGCTATGTGTGTGTGTCAGTGTGTGTCAGTGTGTGTGTGTCTAAGATAATTAACCGTCCACAGAAGCGTGTCATTCCCCTATTGTGTGTCAGAGCAGTCCGCGGGGGTCCTGAGGAGGAGCGGAAATGCTGATTTAGTCTCACATTAGTCCATGGGCTCCCTCTCCTCCCTTGCTTTTCCTTGCAGTTAGAGAAACATTCTCATGTTAGTCAGTGATGTTATATGACTCGTTCTAGAAATACCTCCCCAATGTTACCTCCCTACCACCTGCCTGGCAAGCTAGGGGAAGTACACGCATACACACACACGCGGACAAGGACACACACACACACACACACACACACGCACACACACAGAGCTAAACCCAACCCGCTCGCTAAATAACTACCACCCATTAACTCTACCACCAGCAGACCACTGGCCACTGGCTCAATGCGCGGTGGCCTTTTCCAGAGGAATTCTTAGGGTGTTTTTTTTCTTGTAGATATTCCACGCCGCTTTGCGCCCTTAGATTTCACGCTGCAACATTAACGCGAGCTGACACACTGGATTAAAGGCAGACAGCTGGAATGCCCGGGCCCTTTGTGCAGCGTGGACCTCAGCCAAGAGCCTTCGCTCCGAGGCCAAGAGAGACCTGGGAAAGAGACTGCTCCTTGGAAATAAACACAAGACCGGCCAAGAGGGTGGAATGTACCTGAATCCTTGACTGGCCCGGCCTGGCCCGGCCCGGCCCGGCCCGGCCCGGCCCGGTCCCGTTTGCCTGAAAGAGGTCTCTGAGTACACTGACCAGAGGGCAGGAAGGGACAAGGAGAACTGAGGCAAGACCGGGAGGAAAGAATAGGAGGGTTCGCTCGGAACATCTGAGGCTGATCTGACCTGTTTAGGCAAGGATGCATCCTGATTAAGCAACAGCAGTAACAAGCTGTGTGTGATCAGCTGGAGCAGATGTACAGTCAGAAGCATGCAGATTAGGACAGGGTGCTAAAGCTGGTCTTTTTGCTGGTTTTTGAAAAAGTTTAACATGAGGGCCAATAAGGACGTATAATCAAAACTGACAGTCTGATCTTTTGTCACATAGTTCATATTTTATTTTATTTTATTTATGTCCTGGGCTTTTGGACCGTCAAACCAAACTTTCAGTCCACAAAGGTTGATGCAAATTCAAAGGAGAACTTGTCCCATGGGCACTGGGCTGGGGTCAGTTTCATTGGTGTATAGCTGATCCCTACTAACCACTCATGCAGTTTTCATAGTGATTTCATACCAGTTGTCATACCTCCTATGTGTCATCTCTATCTTTCTGCCTCTATTCCATAAAGTAAATACAGTCATGTTGTGGTTTAGAGCTGGTATGACAAAATACTGTAAGTATTTTTTAAGAAAGTGTGTTGTAAGAAAGCAGGGTTTAGACCAATATAGTGCTGATATTGGCCTTTTATTAAAAATCGGCCAATCAGTCATGGTAGATAGGTAGTTTGATTACATATTTATTGTAGAATTGATAATTGAATAATGCTGGTTGTCTGTGGGAGGCCCTTAACCTGAATCTAATCGAATGCAACGTTTTGATCAGTTTCCATATTATGCATAATTATTATTATTATATTAGTGTCTTGTGGTCTAAATGCTGTTTCAGAGCTTTTCAGTTCAGGGAAACACTGAATACTTCATCAAATTTAAAGATACTGAATATCGGTACAAAATATTGTTTACAGCTTAAACATAAAAATATCGGTTTCGATCCTCAAAAACCGATATCAGTTGAACCCTTAATGAAAGATTAGCAACAAATCTATAATTCTGAAGAGAAACGATAAAAAAGACAACACCCTCCTCCCTAACATTTGACTACTTTAGCACAGTTTATAATCCAGCCTGCAAATGAGGTTCACCCAAATGGGTTTTCAAAAGTGAGGAAAGAAGAGAGACACACAGAGAGAGAGAGAGAGTGGGAGAACGACACTGGCTTGTTGAGGGTCTCCATGGTAACTGACCAGTCTAGTCACACCTCATTACGGCGAGCCGAGTGTTTGTATTGGCCGGCCAGTTCCGGAATGTATTCTCCCCATGCTAATAGCCTTCAGATGCCATCGGCTCATTGCGCTCAGCAATGTCACCCAGCTCGCCCAGACACACACACACACACACACACACACACAGGCGGGGAGAAGAGAACTGGCAGTTTTATGGCTTCAAATATTTCCCCCCCGAGATCTGTCTGAATAGATAACATAATCATTCCTAAAGTACTGCTGGCTGGCACAACTGGCTATATTCACTTCACTAAGCTCTTCCCTGGTGTGTGTGCGTGTGTGTGTGTGTGTGTGTGCGTGTGTGCGTGCATATGCGCACATACACTCTTGCCTCTTGCATGGCGTGTCTTCTGGTGTGTGTGTGTGTGCCAGTCTTTTATCATTTGATGATTATGATCAGTGATTGCAGTTCAGGATTTGATATTTTTTTGCTTAATGTCTATGTGAAGTCTTTCCTTCTTTTCCATAATACATGGTGTATTTCATTGTATTTCCCCACTATACATATATGTAAAATACTGGAATCAAATAAGATCTGGCCTTTTCCAACTTACTGATTTCCTTTTTATTTCATTAAGTTGCTGGTTTGAATCCCTGGATTAAATGGGAAAATGCAGGTGAAAATGAACGAGAAACCCCTCCCCTCCCTCAACAACTACTGTTGAGTTGCCATTGAGCAAGGCACTGAACTGCTCCACTGTAAGACTATGGTTGTACTGGGCGGCTCCCAGTGTGATTGTGTGTAACTGCACGAATGTGAAGCAGGGCATCGCTGGAAAAGATCATGAAGCTCGGTCGACTTTCCCGGGAGTAATAAAAGTTACAAAACAAATTCTGTGCTGTCTATCTTGTCTAAATCTGTAGTGACGGCTCTGCCTCGAGGTACAATCCACCCGTTTGCCTTGTTTTTAACATGGTTTTGTTTGCTATGGGACAACGAAATGATAAAGTGTGTGTGTGCGAGTAACTGATGTGTGCAGTGATGCTAGACTCCATGTTCCTCTGGGACTTTACAGGGATTTAGTTTTCCCTGGCAACTCAAAGTCCAGCCCAGGCTCCCGCTCTCGCTAATCTGCAGAATGTAAGGCTAGTTCACTTACAAAAATATTAGTGTGCCTTCAAGCAAAAGATACCCCCCACCCCCCCTTCAACTCAGCATGGCAGGAGAATGAGGAAGGGAAGGAAGGGAGGGAAGGGGGGGGGGGGGGGGGGCAGAGAGAAAGAGGGGATGAGAGATGGGGAGGTGAACGCAAATAAAGGAATAAGGGAGAGGGAGCGGGAAAGGGTAGGAGAGAGAGAGAGATAGAAAGAGAAAAAAGAGAGAGAGGTGAAAGTAGGAGGAGGAAGTGTATGAATGGCAAGAGTGAAGAAAAGGTTTTTTTGTTTTTTTTCTGTGAGTTATTAAGGGGCCAAAGCGAGGATAGACTCAGTTGGTGGGAGGCTGGGGGAGCTTGCAATCAGACAGCACTGCTGACCGTCTGGCCCGCTATACAAGACACAAAATCATAGTTGGACATCAATTTAACTTCATTGAGCTGCATGATTGATTACAATAAGCTGGATGATTAAATATAATGTATTAGCCAGCATTAGCTACTTTGAATGAGGCAATGTGGCAAAACAGACCGGGGTGTTATGTTTTTTTGTACAGTAGTAGTATTGCGCAGAAAGCAAGTTACAAGTTAGGGAGACTTAAGACCGCGGTACATTGGTAACGTAAACCAATTTCAGCAGGTTCATATGCACACTTCTGTGGCAAAGCAGAGTGAACAGGCTTGCTAGCTGAAGTAGAGTTCTTCACACACCAGCCGCCACTGTGTGACCGCCTGCAATTGGTCTAAAGTATCACATGAGTGGTTGTGTTGCCTTGTGGGAAAGCGTCTCCACCTCAATGCTAACTTCTTGTGGTCAACTCTTCAAAATGAATAGTTTGGAGGCTCGGCTTGCTGAGCATGCTAGAGGAAATCTACACCTTTTGACCGATCAAACAGCTTCTAAATCCTCAAATTCACCTCAGCCACCTTTGTTACTCTTTTATCTATTGTATTTCTGGTTTCCCTAGGTTACAGTTGCCCCTTTAATCATCATGCACCCCCACCGGTCTGGAGTGTAAATAAATGAACAATACGAAGCACACAAATTTGTATGCAGCTGTGTGTTTCATTTCAGACAACTCGACTTTGCTGGAAGTTTGTGGTATACCTCTGCCTTTATACGACTGCCTAGGTCGGCACTAGAACCCAGGACAGCAGAAGTCTCTCGCTCTGAAGTCAGCTGTGAAATCCCTCTGAGCTTCACTAGCTAGCTAGCTAATGCACAGCGGCAGTTTAGCTAACAATAACCCTTTAAAGCTTTAAAGCTCTAACTTGACATGACATAACTTGACTTGACATAACTTGACATGTCAGCGGCTACTTTGGTCCGAATTCACAACTGCACTCAATTTTACTGCCGTCACAGTTTTAATGACGTCAGACAACAAACAAGCGTGTGCTTATTGATCAGTAAACACTCAAAATACTGTAAGATGCTTGGGATAAAACGCTGTGTCTGAGTTAGCATTAACGTCTACTAACATAGTACCCGGATGTTACGTAAAACAGACACTACTATTTCCTGCCAGTGTAGCCTACTATCCAGTACACTGCCGCTCAGAATCGGCTGTTCCAGTCTCATGTTGCGTTGATGGTTTCGTTGGAGCTTGGAAAGGCAAACTCCAACACTAATAGCAATTAAAAGTGAATTTTTTACCACAAAAAAGTCATCACATAGAGCTTTAATCAGTAGACCTACCAGTGTAACACCCCCCAACAACACACACAGTAGCTACTAATTTACTGGTCTCTCATTATGGATATTATACGCCTATGTGCATTCGAAAATGTACATATATTAATTCCATCTAGGTAAACCAATCAATTTTAAAATGGTATCAAATGTCACTATAAATCACTATAAACCCAGGTTATTGGCTAGGATTATCATGGAAAGGGGCGTCATTTTTCTATTTCGCCTAAGGCGGCACACTGCTTACCATTATCAGTCCTTGTGAATTGTTATGGCTGCATATGAAGTGAGTGTTGCACACACACACGCAGGGAAAGGCAAACGTGTCCTACCTCCCTGAAGATAATCATCACGGGGGATAATATAATTAATTGTTTACACACACACAGGACACACACACACCTCCCACTCACTCTGCCCTCAAATGAGTTAATTTCCCCCAGGGCAGAAACACACACATGCCAAAACCGGCAGGAGCTGCAGGTAGGCTGTCGTGTAAGAGCCTGTTGCTAGGCAGACCGCTCAGCTTTCATGTGAAAACACACAGCAGATTTGCAGTTATTAACAGCCATTTACACTCAGCTGCTGTGAGGGTGCTCAGTTGACGGGGGTTGACTGATATGGGTTTTGGAAGGTCAATACCCGTACCGATATTTTTGGATTGAAGTTGCCGATAGTCGATATTTTGTGCCGATATTCCATAATTTTTACATTTGACCAATTTCAAAGATTATATTTTGGGGGGCATTTTTGCCTTTATTAGATTTAATTCAGATTAGTTAAATGTTGAGAGCCTTAGAGCCATCACAACACCTCCAAATTTGACAAATTTGAAATTTCATGCAACTAAAAAAAAAAAAGGAATCCCCCCCCAAAAACTACAAGCATTTTCCAACACACAAGATTTGATGTTGCAATCCTTTGTGCCATAATTGTATTTTTGTCAGGGTGGAAAAGCCTCTGAAACAGTATTTAGACCATCATGGGACACCAAAACTCTCCATTGAAAGCCAGGATAACAATAATTGATGCATACTTCCATTCAAATATCCATTCAAAATAAGGAATAATTTCTTTTCACTATTATTTCATTCATAAGAAATGATCCCAATTACAAAATGTACATTACAATGTATTAATTGCTATTGTAATCATAGGTTTCACTCTCACCACTATTATCCCCCCATGTATTTATGTATTTAATAGTAAATCAACAACAACTAAAATACATATGTGGTCCCAAGGGCAAAATCTTATCAAATGGCATTGTGTATTTGGGGGTATGAAAACATTTGAGAAGCCCTGCTGTAAGGGATGCGGTATGAGCCTACTACATAAGTGGATGTTTACATGAAGCCACTTTGGGTTTCCTCAGCGTCTGTCATCAGCGATAAGTGCCCTGTGATTGTACTTATCTCCATGGGGGCGGGTCAAAAAGACACACTTAGTTTAGTTTAAAAACACAAGACTGCAAAACACCTACGGCAAAGACTGTTTATGTAGTTCTACGCAATTGGATCTAAATAGGCTGTAATATGAGGCCTTTTTACGGTTTGGTTGTGGTGGAATTACCCTGCTCGTGGCATGACACACACACACACACACACACACACACACAGCGATTGTATCAGGCAGCGCCGTTCATCCGAGCATTAAACACCACCACCTCTCTGTAAGAAAAACAAACAACGTCTGCAACAGAGCAGAGATGAAGGCAGCCGATCAGCCGCGGGAGGCTCAACACAGCGCTGGAGGGACTGGCCTCCTCACAGTAATGCATGTGGGTGGGCAGAGTCTATCTGCTCAAACTGTTATCAACACAACTCTCTGGCACTGACTTAAAAAACCTAGGTGTTGGCATACATCTTGGGAGCGATGAGAGGAAGAGCGAATTGAAGCTTTACAATCATGATTTTGAGATTTAAAATATCCCAGCTACATTTATACTGTAAAGACTAGGGTTGGGCTGATATGGGTTTTCGAAGGCCGTCGCCGTACCAATATTTTCCCCCCTATGAATAATTACAGTGTCACATGGAATAATGTGGCCATTAGTCATGAATTAGGAGAAATTCAGGCTAATTCGTGAAGGAAAACGTATGTCATGCCAGCGCAATGATGATTAACAGGCAATGCTGCCCTTTCAGATGGGGGATAATTAGCTGTATGCCTCAAGATGGCACATGAAAGACCCCATTACAGAATTTAGCTCCAGCTAAAACCCGGGTAACGAGATTTAGCTATTCCCCCTATCAGCCTTGATGCTGGTAGGAGTTCGTTTCTGTCAGTTGGGAAATTTGGAGATCTCTGCTGCATATTCACCAGTCAGCAAAAACCTTGGAAGCCACCTGGTCCGATGCGGGGGGTGGGGGGTGGGGGAGTCTAACGGGCACTGGTCATTCATACTGTAGCAGCCTCTGATTGTATAGGCTGCTCGGCGTTTCATGTGAGCCTCTGCATGACAGCCTGAATGCGGCCCTCCCTGAAAGATATAATAGGCTTTTATTTGCCTCTTGAGAACCTGTGTGGAAGCCCAAAATGCAGCTGCGTGGCCACAGGAGTGCCCTCCCCCCACCCCCCACCCCAACCCCCCAGAGAGGAGGTTGGAGGGAAGGTGTGAAAGAGGGAAAAGGAGGTGTGTATGTGTGTGTGTGTGTGTTCTTGTATTTCTATACTTATGAGGACCAAATGTTGTCACAAAGATAGAAAGATAAGGAGGAAAATCCTCCAAAGAGGGGACATTTTGCCGTCCCTCACTTTTTAAGGGGCTATGTTAAGGTTAGGACTTTGATTTAGGGTGAAACGACTACACCCACTTTTTGTGAGTTTGGCCCATATTGGTTCACCTTACTCAATACCTGATGAGAGGATTATCACCAAAAACATCTCTGTGTCTCTGGTAGATAGCTCTGTCCGGTGTGCATGCTAACAATTTAGCAGTATGTTAGCGACTAGCAGTTCGTTGCCGACTAGCATTATCATAAAAGTGAGAGAGTGAGAACTTGTAGCAGCTGTATGGCTGGATGGTTAGCTAATTTTAATGACATGCATCTAAACCTGCCAGGTTTGTAAAATATTTGGTAAAATAATGTGACAAAACAAATGCACTTTCAATGGCAGAAAATCTCTCTTCCTGCACGACTTTGCGCGTTAGATAGACCGCTAAAGTTTTTGTGCTGTTGATTCGTAATGCTCTTCACTAATGATGAAGATTGAGATTTTGTTTTCATAAGTGATGAATCTACATGCCATAGAATAAGAACCAGTACCAATTTTGGATTAGGTCTGACTTCATACTTTGGATAATGCTAATCGCCTACAGTTACTTTACATGCTGTATGCTAAAGTGTTAGCATGCACACTGGCCAGAGCTATCTACCAGAGACACAGAGATGATTTTGGTGCCAATCCTCTCGTCACATATTGGGTAAGGGAATGTAATCAATGGAAGGGACCTCGGAAGTATAGTAATACAAAGGTGTGTTTGGATGGTTCTCTCTTCGCTAGCCCGGCCTTCCCTGCTGCTTGCATTCACCTGCTATAAGTCTGGGCCCATCAAGCCTCTTACACACCCATATCCCCATACCGTCCCCTATGCTGCTGCACCCCCAAAGCCCATTGTCCCCAGTAGGAATATACATTATTGTCCCAGATATGTCCCAGTCCTGCAACCTGCTCTGCCTGCCAGAGGAATCAGGAATCTGAAATCAGATTTATTGGCCAAATAAGTTCGCATTACAATGAATTTGATTTATACATTTAGGAAATAGGTAATTATACCCATAAATGCTGCTAAACTATATACCATCCACTTATGTATCAGCAAAAGATAAACTTTGATTCGTCATGTTTTTCAGTTTCGCAACTCATGCATTTGCTGCTCTTTACAATTGACCACTCCTGGTGATGGATGCTCTGCACTCACGCACTCACACACACACACACACACACACACACACACACACACACACACACAGGCACACACACTTTGAAAGTCATGCTTGTCCACTCTGTGGGGCGGGGTGGAGGTGGAGGTGGAGGTGATGGGCGGCGGGCGGCGGGTTGGAATGGGGAAGTTCAAATCCCCAATGAACAGTGGGGCCGATTTGAAGTGCGGGACCCCCTGCTGGCTGCGGTGAATGGAGAGTCGCATACCTTGCGGACCGCCGTTTGTGCAGCGGCCCGAAGAAGAAAGAGCAAAGAGAAAGAATCACAGGAAGGGGAGAGACAGAGAGAGAGAGAGAGAGAGAGAGGGGAGGGAGGGGGGGTTCTTGAACTTGGCTGATAGCATCTGTAATTTCCTCCTCCACTGTTCCTCTATATGTATCAGCCACTGGCTTATTACTGTTGTGCGCCCGAGTGGGAAAATAAGACAGTGAGAGAGAGAGAGAGAGAGAGAGAGAGAGAGGGGGGGGGGGGGGGGGGGGGGGGGAAGAGCTGAAAAATGGCATTTCGTCACAAAGAGCTTTCTGAAGAGCTTTCTTTCCGAGGATGACACCGCCCGTCTCACACACAGCAACATACACTCTCAACACAAAGGGTTCCATATAACACCAGCAAACGGCTTGTGCCATAGCAGAACCCTTCACGGTGCTGCAAAGAAACACAGAATAATGCACAAAGTGGTCCACATCTGCAGAATTAAAAGAACCTTTTAAGAACTACAGTGTGAACAAATCACATTGTTCACTGAGTCATTGTGGTTTTATATAGGACCACTACCCCAACCAAAGAACCACTGACGAACCCTCTTGGTTCTGTAGAAACAGATGCAATTTCTTTTTTGTTTATTCATTCAGATATTTCAAATTGATTCTCACAGTTTCAGAAGTGGAAGTATGATAAAGAATTACTGTTTAGGACTGGAAGTGGAAAGGTATTAATCAGGTGGTGCATTGAACACGGTGGTACCTATACGTCACTGCACAACAGAAAATATTGCATGTATCAGGCCACAGCTGTTGTGTATGCATGTGTCTGTTTTAGGGTTAGACAGATTGGCCTTTAATGAAAAATCAGATATCGGCCAGTCATGTCACTCCTCCTTTTTTACTCAACAGCTTCAGGGTGTCAGTCTGTAGAACCTGCAGTGAAACCTGCCTCACTCTACCATAAGGAGCTTCTAACCCACCTAAAAGAACTGCATGACTTTCAGTGGAGAGTTTTAATGTCCCATGATGGTCTAAATCAGGGGTGTCAAACTCAATCCATGAATGGGCCATATTGAAAACTCATGACAAGTTTGCGGGCCAGATAAGAGCCATATTTATTTATCTTAACACTTCTTAAACCACATGAATAACTGCATCAAAATATGCCTGGCCATTTCAAAACTCAAACAATTTATCTTCATGACAGAAAATAGCTGCTCACACAGGTACGTGCTACCAAACGTACACAGCATACGGGCAGCATGCAGGCGGAGTTCGGGTATTGTTTCTGGGATAAAACGGGGGAACTCGCTTACCCTGACAGGGAGTTGCCATGCATTTGATAAAAAAAAAAAAACGTGTCAGTAGGAGGAGTGCATGTTGGGGATTGGAGTGTAGTGTTTGAATTACAGAAACGGGCCAATATTAATAGAAAATCAAAATCATCTCCCGGGCCGGATAGCATTGTGCCACGGGCCTGATCTGGCCCGCGGGCCTTGAGTTTGACATATGTGGTCTAAATGCTGTTTCAGAGGCTTTTCCACCCTGATGAGAATAGAATCTGGGGTTAAAACTGAATCTGTTTGGGAACATGAAAACGGTCAAATCTAAATATATTAAATATCAGCACAAAACCCGAGTCTATACCTTTCGGAGCCGCCGTATCCCCTGCAGCCGTAAGCAGCTCCTGTATGGCTGCACGGCTGTATAGTTTCAGTTCCACCAAACCCTCCCCTCAGACAATGCTGCTCCGCTTGGCTAACGTATTGTTCAGCCTGTGGGAACCGGCTTCCTATATTAAGAAACTGAGGCGAGAGAGAGAGAGAGAGAGAGGGAGAGAGGGAGAGAGAGAGAGAGAGAGGCTTCCCATAGCAGGCCGCCTGCTCATTCCTCCACTTTCTACAGACATAATAGCATTCTTACAGAGCGAGGGAGGAATGAGAGACAGTGGGAGAAAGTTGCACACTCTTCACACTTCAGTGGTCCAACCCCCCCCCCCCCCCCCCCCATGGCCTCCTTGTCTTCTTCCTCCCTGGCTTTTTTTTTTTTTTTCTCTTCCCCTCCAGCACACACACTTTTCTTCTTAGGGGATTCTTTTGAAATGGGACAAGGGAGAGGGCTAGATCAAAGGAGGGCAATTGCCACACACAGCATTCCCACCCCGGCTCTGTACATGTACACACACACATGCACACACACACACACACACACACACGCACACACACACACACACACACACACACACACACGTGCACATAAACTTTTCCTTCACTTGCAAGTTCCATGTCCGCTTCACCAACATCCACAGGTGAGCCGGCCATTTGCATCGCAGAACCTTGATGAAAAGCTTTAAGTCTTAAGAATTCCAAAAGTATGCGAATACTGTACTATCTTCTGTCTCCCATTCTCCATGCAATCCAGTTTTCTTTTGTGTTTTTCTCTGCAAGGTCACAGAAAAACTATTCACTCAGACGTGGGGACTCGAGCCACATGACTTGGATTCGAGTCAGACTCTAGTCACAATAGTAATTGCTTGAGACTTGACTTGATGCATGAAGAGAAGACTTGAGACTTGACTTAACTTGGGTTCTGGTGACTCGGGACTTGACTTTGACTTGAAAAGGTTTCTAAAGTCTTGACAAAAGATCTTGTGTTTGTGTAAATGACCAGATGATTGAATTCAAATTCTGTTTTCTGACTTTGTATTTTTTTTTTATCCTATTAAAACGATATTGCATTGAAAAGTCCTAGATATTTAGTTTTCTTTAAGATATCAAATTGATACTGGATATTTTCTGATTTCACTTGGTGTTCTACATTTAGACTTAAGACTTGACATGACATGGACTTGACTTAGTAATCTACATTTAGACTTGGGATTTGACTTGAGACTTGTGCCTCAAGGACATTGCTGATACATGGTATGTGCTTTAGCCAACTGAGCCACCAGGACACATTACATTTTTTATCTCTAATATTTTTATGTCTATCATTCTGTTGAACAGTGAACTTGCAGAGCTCCTTCCCCACAGTGAGACTTCCAGCCTCCACCAGAGCAGCCATCAGATGTGGAGAAGAGCTAAATCTGGCCTCACACCTTCTGAGACACCATATGTTACCCCACCACATACCTCAGTCACTTGGTAGCACCTCTACTTGTGAAGAGTCCTCCCACTGGTTGTCAGGGAAATGAGATGTGGACCATAGATATATAACGCATATTGGATTTAGAGGCTAATGTGATTTCCGGCTATGATAACGAGTGTATCGAGTTCAGTCAGGAAACTCTTGCTGGCGATTGAGCGTTGCATCAGGACTCCCAACTAGGGTTAGACCGATATTGACTTTTGAAGGCTAATTCAAATGAAGTAAACGTGCTGAGTGAGGCTTTTCAGTTCAAATGCTGCAAACTGGCCTGATTGGAAGGATTTTAGTGATTGTTTAGTGAAGCAATCAGGACCAAGTCCAGTTGAGAAGCCCTTACCAGAGTTATTCTGAAGAAAGGATTGATTTTAAAACGAAATGAAATTTTAATGACATCTTCTTTAAACATCTTTGATCATATATAAACCTAGGAAAGTTTGAAAGTAATCTATGACCAGTAGGAATTACATTGATAGAACTTGCCTCCTCCTATACAAGTAATGAAATTCCAATGGGTGGGGAGAGTATGGGCTACAAAGTGAGTTTGAAAGTGAGAAATCTCAGCACAATCTGAATTGTTGAGTCATTGGTATCAATCAACAACCCTATCAAACCCCACAGATACAATATATTGGCTAACCTAAGGTACTTTTTGAAGCTGAAAACAGGCCACCAATTACACACATCTGACTTCTAGAGGAGAGTCACCATCTCTCAAGGCCTGAATGTAATGGATGCAATAATTGGCATGCATCATTTTAATTATTCCTAATTTGATGCTTCCATAGTGTACTGTAGCTGTACAACACGATGGGTAATGTTATCATATCACATTTCCTGTTCCATAGCCTGTTCTACAGTTGGTTCCGCATATTCAGAGAACAGTTAGTAGACCAGCTAGACCATAGCGCTCATATTTTGCCAATGCATCTGAACAATTGCATACTTCTGGCTAAAAATTCCTGCTGAGCTTCAGTCATATATTACAAGGCATTTTGGGATTTCAGTGATTAGTGTTTCCTCGTCCCTGTCTTGGCTTCCTGCAGCCGACTTCATGATAAGAACACCCTGATAAAAAACAGGCACAATGTCAATTTTGCCTTGAAATAGGTCAGTGGTCACTGTGGTTCAAGAAGCCTAACGGAAAACAACCATTTTGGTCTGCTGTTGAAGACCCAAAATTGTACCAGAGTTAAAAGTCGAGAGCGGTTGAGAGAAAGTGGTTTGACGTGCTACTTGATGCTTCTAGTCCATTGAAAACAGTTGGTGAATTTGAATATCCGAGCATCTGATGTTTCCAGTGTGTACTTCCACCTCTACATACATAGGTACAGAGTGAGTTTTCTATCCAATTTCATCAATTGTAATAGTAAAATCAGAAAAGACAGGGGGCAGCCTCTGTACTTTTATATATATACTGTATATATGTATATATATATATACTGTATATTAGTACTGTGCAAAAGTCACATCTAAAGGCACATCTAAAAAAAACATTCCAAAGTTCCTAAATCTAAAAAAAATTGCAGAAAACAAATAAATGAACATCTAAGACAAAATCTATATAAAAAATCTATGGTGCCTAAGACTTTTGCACAGTACTATATACAGTATATAATAATCCCAGAAGCTAAAACCCCATTAAGATTGAAGGGACCTGGTATACTCCCTAACAATAAAAATTAGAGCAATATTGAAAGTAAAATGTATTCAAAATGTGTCATTATAAGCTAAAGATGGAATATGAATAATTGATTAAATGGTGATTTTTTATTTTTTTTCCAGTTTTTGGAATTTTACGTGTTTCTCATTTCTTTAATTGCCACTCCACTTGGACAGAAAAGAGTACTTTGCCCAAATTTTGCACCAAACGTCCAAAATTTGAACACATTTTGCAGCACAAGAAAACGTGCAAAAAAATCAAGGGGGGGGGGGGACACTGTTTTTATAGGCAGTAAGTCATGTCATGCCTGCCCCAGTTACGTGGTTGTCCGTTTCACCAGTCACACACACACACACACACACACACACACACTTCAAGGGACAACCTAAGGTAAGGTTCGTCAGAGGGCAACAGACAGAGGGATCACAACTACAGTACGGCACAAACAGGTATCCAGCCCTCCTCCACATCTGTTTGTGTCTGTGTTTGTGCGTATGACGGACAGGCTGAAAACTGGGGATTCTATTTCTAGAGCAGTTACCAACTATTCATAGACAAGTGACACACACACACACACACACACATACACACACAGGCTGCCAGACGCATGAAATCACACTGTCACACTCCATGTTAAATAAGTAAAATTCATGCTGCCGGTAACAAAGATTCAAAAATAGAATCCAGGACTCCAGAGCATTGTCTTAGAAAAGGCCTCAGGCTGTTTTCCACTAAAAATGTACAGGTTGTGGTGTTCAGAGTATTCTTATGGACATTTTGCAGCAGAAGTGGGCAAGCGTTCCTGAATTCATTCATGCGCTTTCAATCTTGATGCATCAAAACTTTATGATGCTGTCTAATTCACTGGTGATGAATAAGGCACTTTATCTAATACAGTGGTAAGACGGATGCTTTGTTACACATTTTTACGGTCCATTGTTTTGCTTATTTGAACTGATAAACTGTGCTCTGTAATGCTTGCAACCCCCATCATTTATGCCATTCATTCAGATTAACAACCTCATGATATGCTGGACATAACGCACTCTCCTGTACAGCTGCAAAATTTACTGTGTATACACTGAATGGACAAAATGTTAGGAACACGCGCTCTTTTCATGAAGTACACTGATGAGGTGAATCCAGGTAAAAGCCATTATCCCTTACTGATTTCCCTTATTAAATCTATATCAATGAAGAGAATTAAGTCAGTAAGTCAGTCATTTTGACTTTTTTTCCTCAGAATTCTAACTTTATTCTCAGAATTTTGACTTTTTTCTCAGAATTCTGACTTTATTCTCAGAATTCTGACTTTTTTCTCAGAATTCTGACTTTATTCTCAGAATTCTGACTTTAATCTCAGACTTCTGACTTTAAACTCAGACTTTAAAATCAGAATTCTGACTTTTTTCTCAGAATTTTTTGACTTTATTCTCAGAATTCTGACTTTATTCTCAGAATTCAGACTTTTTTCTCAGAATTCAGACTTTTCTCTGAATTCTGGCCTTAATCTGAGTCTTCTGACTTTAAACTCAGTATTAAAACTTTTTTCTTAGAATTCTGACTTTAAACTCACATTATAAACTCAGTATTAAAACTTTTTTCTTAGAATTCTGACTTTAAACTCAGAATTCTGACTTTAAAGTCTGATTTTTTTCTCAGAATTCTGGCCATTTCTGAGTTAGAGAAGAATTTTTAAGCTTTGAGACAATTGAGATGTGGATTGTACATAAGTAACTGCAACTCAATAACAGGAAGCCCTTATTTTGTACATTCAGTGTATAGAGTGATATATAGTCTGTTACCTGTGTATCTTGCATTGTCACTTTGTACTACACTGTATATGAGGTCCTGTTGTCCATGTGTGTCCTTGTACCATGTCAAACTCTATTATGTCTCTTCACTAGTGTTATCAAGAAAGATCTCTAAAGACCTCTCACTCTGAAACCAAACCACTTCCCCTTAAAGTTCAAGTTGTTTCTTGTATTCTGTTATTTTGCATTTCAGAAGTCAAAACATAACCATCAACGACGCACTTTTACAGACCAGAAGAACACTGAAATCAACTCCAGATCCTAAATCTTAGCGATAATCCATAGTAAGGCTCTATAATCTATCATGAAAAGTGATCATTAAAGGTCTCCCACTAAGTATAGATGAATTATGGCTCTGTATTAACAGGGATTGACTTAAAGTGCATTTGTAAGCCATAATGATGGCTATCAATCACAGTGGCATCTGCTCTCTGCGGTGTTCGGGAGTAAAGAACGGGATGTTTCCTCCTGAGCGAAAACGCGCTCGGCTTAATGATGCGACGGGATAAAGTTGAGCTTTTGTTCCACCGGTGCAGATTATACATGCAGAACTGAACTTGCGCTTGAACTTTTTTCCCTGAAATCACAAACATGGCACGATGTCAAAACGCAACCATGAGGATTGTCTTTCATTTGGAAACACAGAAATAAGAAGGTGAGGAAGAGGTAACAGTTCACAGAGGGTGCAACAACAACTGTTCTTTTTTCCCTTGGAGCTTTCCACCCCCACCACCGCAAATCAATGGCAATTACGCAATAGGCTCAAAAGATACAGCACATCACGCACACAGCCGCATATATTAACTGTACTTTCATCGCCCGGTGCGGCAAGAAAATATCGTCTTAGCCGGGGGGAAACGGTGTTAACGCACAGGAAGAATCGTCTCAGCTGTCTAGCCAGAAACTACACTGACAAACAGAAAAACCCCACAGCGATGGCGGGGGTAACGAGAGAGGAAGTCATCGGGAAGAAACATGGCTCCCCTAGTATAAATAGCCTGTACGGGGCATGTGTACCGACAGATTAAACCATCTTTTGAAGTCTGCCATACATCAGTAGAGAACTCCCCTCTTCCCCCGCTCTTTAAGCTAATAAGCTTAAATCTTCCAGTGCAAAGTCAAAGCTGCTCCTCTCTCTCTCTCTCTCTCTCTCTCTCTCTCTCTCTCTATCTCTCTCCCTCTCTCTCTCTCTCTCTCTCTCTCTCTCTCTCTCTCTCTCTCTCGCGAAAAAAAAACAAAAAACAAAAAAAAACCTTTTAATCCCGGCTTTGATGATACATTATGTGCTGCAGGAAAGAACACTCAAAAGTCCCCCCCCCTCCCCCCCCTTCGAAACTTAAAAGTGACATGGACGGTTCTGGATGGAGGGACCCGTCCACATGACAATAGCATTGGGGGGGGCTACTGGTTTCCCTCCTTTGCTGAGCAGAAGAAGAAGAAGAAGAAGAAGGCACCCCCCCCCCCCCCCATTCTCTCCTCAACCCAGCCCCATTCCTCGGGTATGACGGTGGCGGCGGCGACAAACATCGCACACAAACACAAGCATAAACTCGACGTGACCCCACTTTCTGCATGTGTAGCACTCTGCGGCTCAGCGAGCTAAGATTAAGCTTTGAGGAGGAGAAGCAGCATGGGGGCTGAGGTAGTATGGAGAGAGAGAGAGAGAGAGAGAGAGAGATAAAGAAATAGAGAAGGAGGGTGTGAGAAAAAAAAACAGGAGGATCACAGAGCTGCAAAAGGGTTAGAGAGAGAGAGAGTAGACCGGGAGAGGGAGGTGAGAGAGGGAGGTGGGGGTGTGGGGGGGGTGGGGGGACACAGAGTTCAAGATTCGACTGTCATTTTCCAGCAGAGAGGAAAAGAAAAAAAAAACGAAAAAAAAAAAAACGATGTGCGCAAAGAACTGCTTTCTGGTTCCTATGGCAACAGCAGGCTATTATCCTCGACTGTCATTTATTATGAAGGGATCTGACTTCAGCGAGGGAGAAAGAGAGAGAGAGAGAGAGAGGAGACAGACGAGGAGAAGAGGTCAGGCCTCCTGTTTACCTTTGGGAACAGAGAGCTATCTGTGAAGGGAGGATGAGTAAAATGCATGATGGAGGTACAGTGAAACACAACAAATAGATGTCAATAGGGTCGGACCGATATGGGCTTTTGAAGGCCGATATTCTTTTTGACAAGAATCCATCGTCTTCCATCAGATGTTTTTCCACATATATACTGTTTCCCCCATCATTTTTCTCTTGTTAGGGTGGAAAAGCCTCTGAAGCAGCATTTAGACCATCATGGGACACTAAAACTCTCCACTGACACCCAGACTAATGAAAGTCTTTTAGTGTCAGCAGCTCTTTAAGGCAGAGCGACCCCCCACGCCTATTCAGCCTGCCTTTAAATGAAGAATTAAATGACAAAAAACCCCCATTAGTGAACAATTAAAGAACAATTAAAGCCATTACTGAACACATACCCCAGGAAGACTAGTGGCTGCTTTGTGAAGAATAAAGAATAAATGAAAAAAAAAAGAAAATGTACAAAGATAATCCAATTTTTAACTGCAGGTTTTACAGAATGTTTTCATGTAGCTGTGATCAGGGAGAAAACATGACTGATATCTGATATTTAATAGGCCAATATTGGCCCGATATATTGGGAAAACCAGTACATCTGTCTAATCTGAGTCTACATCTGAAGCCAGATTGGGTAAAAAAAAAAGTCCAACACTGATGAAGAGAGAGACGAAGAAGAGTACAGTAGAATGGGAAGGCTAGAACAGCAGAGGAAGAAGAACCTGGATCTCCCAGCTCCATCTGCTGAGTTGGCTTTTACTGGATTTACAAATGAATGGAATTTCCTCCTGTAAAGTGCGGCTCCTGTACATACAGTAGGCTACATGTCGCTGTCTGAGCCTCACCATACAGAAGCGCAGAGACCCTGTATATCTGGGTGCAAGGTGGGAATGATTAGAGAACAGGAAGCAGCTATTCCAATTTGAAATGGATAGCCCATGCTCTCCGCACAGTACATGCAAAACATCGCTCCTTAAAAATGCCCCTGCCCCCCCTATACTGCACATAGTTCAGTCAGTGCAAAATGGACGTGTACATAGGCCTATGCACGTGCACACACACACACACACACACACACACACACACACACACACACACACACGTGTATTCTCAGCTGAATCCACTGCCGGTTCTGAAAAATAAAGAGATCTGCAAAGGGGCGAGAGAGAGAGAAAAAAAAGAGAGAAAATGTTGAACATGGGAGGGGGTGGAGGACAAGAAATAAGATATGAAGAGGTAGGTGGTATTTGGGTTCAGATGGAAACACGTTCTCTTGTTTTCTTTTCTCCTCTGCCTGTCCTATCTCTCTCTATCTTCCTCCACTCCTCCTCCTCCTCCTCCCCTCTCTCTCTCCGCCTGGGTCCTGAGCGAGAGAGCGTTCCGGCCGGGGCCCCGGCAGCGCTCCAGGTGGCCCGCTCCGGAGTCCGGCTCTCCTGCCGGAGGAGCGGGGGCCTCGGTGCCATGCGTGCGCTACCTCAAGGTCAATGGGTTTGTTCTGGCAGCGGTGAATGGGCATCGTTACAGTTTCATTACAGCGGGGACTGGCTGAAATGAAAGCTGTATTTAACATCCAGAAGAGCCCTGCAACTGCTGGAGAGCCGGGGGGGGGGGGGGGGGGGAGAGAGAGAGAGAGAGAGAGAGAGAGAAAAGGAGACAGAGAGAAAGAGACGGGGAAATGAATCTCAATGGGAGGTGAGAAGGACGTCTTTTCAGGTATTACATCTGGAGAGGCTGGCTGTAGAAAAGGCCGCTCTTTTTTTTTTATGTGAATTACAGCCACCCCCACCCCCCCACCCCCCACTGAGCCTCACATTCACAAGCTCTTGGCCACCAACCTGAAGCTATAACCGACTGAAGAGAAATACCTTGAAGCAGAATAATGCACATATCCTATTCAATTATGTTAATTCAGCTTCACTGTACAGTCCTCTCCTAGTTGAGCGGATATGCAGGTTTCATTTCATCTTGTGGGGGGGTTCCACTAAGGTGTTAAGGTGGAATACAAAATTTAAAAAAAATGTTCAAGGCTGATGTTGCGCAGCATCTCCAACGCAATTTGGAAATGGCAACGAAGCTCGTCGTGTCTTTGGCAAGATTCGTGGAAAAAATACACATGATGGTCACGATTAAAAGCAGCAGCTCCCGGGTCAGTTAAGAGCTGAGGCAAGGACTGAGAATGTAAAAAAAAAAGAAATCAAAATTTCCAGCGTCCGAGCTCTGGGCACACAAAAGACACACACACACACACACACACACACACACACACACATGCAGCAAAGTGTCAAGCAATTATTGGTTGCTCTGAGATCCATTGTAATTTCTTCCATTCTTCGTTTCATTTTGTCCTATGATCAGATTTCTAAATTTTTCTTGAATTTGGATTTTTTATTCATCTTTTTGTTTTTTGTTTTTTATGTGTATTCAAACTCAAAAATGCATATAATCCAAATTTTGTTGTCTCAATCAATATATCACAGCTTACTCTGGGCATACAACATGTTTAGCATTTTCAATAATTATTATTTTCACAATAATTTGAATAGCACTTTTCACAGCAGAATTAGAAAGTGCTTTACAAACAGTCAAGCAATAATAGGTAAAAGCTAATCAGTTAAACAATAAAATGAGTTAAAAACAGGGTTATAGAAAAATGATACAAGCAAACACAACTAGAATAAAATAGAATAAAATAAAAATGAGATTATATGAAACCTCTCTATAAAAAAAAGTGTTTTAAGAAGTGATTTACAAAATGGCACGATATAGGGCTAATACAAATCACTTTATTCTCTTATTTAACACTACATATATGTGAATTATTATATTATCCTTCTATTAAAAATCACATCTGGTCCAGTCAGTGTGGTCCACCTCTGATATGATGGATATGGTGCAGATTGGTTACATATTTATTGTAGAATTGATCAGTATTACAATGACTCTTGATGGGCTAAATGCTTTTTTAGAGAAGAATACAATTCTCAGGATAAACATTTTTTGGGGGAATTTTTCTGGCATGAAAACAGTCAAATTTAAAGACATTGAATATGGGCACAAAATAGCAGCTTCAATACTAAAATAAAGGTAAACCCAGATCAGTCAAACCTTGGTAGTATCATAGTGCATGTACATATCGGACCTCACATACAGTGGAAGGTAACAGACACCATTGCGATACAAGAGTAGACTATAGTCTTCATCAATAAACTGGTAACATAATTCTATACAATCTGGTGCTGTGACGCATGACAGGAAAACAACATTGCAGCAGTCAAGGCGTGATGATATGAAAGCATGCGTACAACCCAGTCTCTAAATAAAATAATGAAAATAATGTGAAGATTACGTTCCTCTATCAAAAGTTAAATATCATGCGTAAGTCTCTCAGTGTTGTTGAAAGCCTAACCAATTGATCTAATCTTTGCGGTGCTCCTAAATTGATACCACATGTTTGAACCAGCTTTTTATTATTGTCTGTAGCTAAAACTTTAAACATGAATCAAAGGTACTCTCCGAATTCTTATAATGTATGTATGAAGTTAAAGGACACGTGGATTTGTCTAGAGATGAGTGCAGGACCCATGACAAGGACCTCAATTTTTTGGGACATCCAGTCCTTAACATTGGCAGCCATTTACTTACAGAAATTGCTATCGTCAGCATAGCAATGACAAAATGGTGGCAATGGTGACAAATAACGTGGCCAAGAGGTAACATATACACTACCAGTCAAAAGTTTGGACCCACCTCAGTGAATGTTCTATGTTTTTCATTCTCTTAAAGCCATTTTGATCTAAAGGCTACTGCTTAAATGCTTGAAATATGTGTCTTAGACAAATATAAATAGTGAAGTTGATCCTATGTATGAATTTCTTTCCAAAGCCTTTGCCTTTCCATCAAGGCAACACTTTTTTTGGTTACTGCATAATTCCATTTGTGTTATTTCATAGTTTTGATGTCTTTACTATTATACTAAAATGTGGAAAATAGTAAAAAATAAAGAAACATGTGGCGTGTCCAAACTTTTGACTTGTAGTTTATGAAGAAAAGTGCATTGGCCCTGGAAATATTCAATTATCATGTTAATTCACATTTACTGTACAATCCTCCCTAGATGAGCGGATATCAGGGTGTAGGTTTCATTTCATCTTGCGGGGGGGGGGGGGGGTTCAAGGCTGATATTGCGCAGCATCTCGAACGCAATTTGGAAAAGGCACAAGAAGCCACTTCCGAGGCAAACGAAGCTCGTTGTGTCTTTGAGAAGATTCGTGGAAAAATACACATGATGGTCACAATTAAAAGCAGCAGCTCCTGGGTCAGTTAAGTTTTGCTGAGGCAAGGACTGAGAATGTAAAAAATGAAATAAAAGTACCACTAACTTACTGGGATGAAATGGTTTGAGACAGAAATGACTATCGTCAGCATAGCATTGACAAGAGAGTCTTTGCTGAACAAGAGGTATATGAAGAAAAGTGCATTGGCCCTAGAATTGAGCCTTGAGGCACACCAGTAAGATAAGAACTAATCGCTAAGTACTAATAGGAAAAGAAACAAGTAAATATAAATAATAGTATAAATATAAAGTATAAATAATTATAACTCAGCGAGTGAGGACTGGTTTGCTGGAGTACATGGCATGCAAAGCCATAAGGAGACAATTTTCTTTGAAGAGGAGGAGGTTGTGGTTGTGCGGAAGAGGATTAGGGCTACATGTGAAAAATTTGTGTTCTGAGATTAATCTCATACTTCTGAGAATAAAGTCAGAATTCTGAGAATAAAGTCAGAATTCTGTGATTCTGAGAACAAAGTCAGAATTCTGAGAATAAAGTCAGAACTCTGTGATTCTGAGAATAACATCAGAATTCTGAGAATGAATTTAGAACTCTTTTGAGATGAAATTCAGAACTCAAATACATTTTTCACACGTGGCCCTGATCCTTTTCCGTTTGGTTGGTTATTTGCACTAACAATAAAATAAACCAACTGGGCTTACATCAGTCTGTGTTCAGTCTCCGTCAGACGACAGATGTGGAAGGCAGTCATTTGAGAAACTCAGCTTTGTGTTACAATATGTGTGTTACAATGTCCATATTCAGTTGTACTGGTTTAGTACCGCAATACAGAGAAGGTTTGGAAGTTTTCATCTCTTACTGGCAGTTTACTGTAACGATTGTTGAACAATTTTGCCTATTTCAACACCAAAAGCAACAGAGTAAAACTCTCAGCTAGGGTTAAATCGATGCCTTTTATTACAAATCAAATATTGGCCTTTCATGTTTTCCACCGTCGATATTATGGAGGAGGCTCCTGCCTGTCCACAGCTGCTGCAGTCCAAGTTCATATGTTAGTCAAATTCTAGCCTTTTATCAGAATCCACACAAGTCAAGAATATGTTTTTGTTATTATTTTCATTTCAGATGTCTGACCAGAGAGTGTGGTGTGGGAGGATTTTACTGAACAGCTTCGGGGGTGTCAGTCTGCCTCACCCACCTAAAACAATTTTATTATTGTTTTCAATGGAGAGTTTTAGTGTCCCATGATGGTCTAAATGCTGTTTCAGAGGCTTCTCACCCTGACAAGAGTAATAGTCTAGGGGAAACACTGAATCCATGTCATTTTGGGGATTTTTTTGTGCATTAAAGATATTGAATATCGGCACAAAAAGGCATGGGCTCCAACCCCAAAATATTAAACTCCTATTAACTCCTCCTTCTATCAATCACACCCTATTCTCAACAAAGGCCCTTGAATGCAGCTTCAATGCCGGAGCTATTTTCCCCAACTTGATCTTTAAAGATCAGTTGCCACAAAAACCCTAAAAAAAAGCAATCGCAGAATGGATTGAAGAGTGAAAATAATGAAAACACAATCTCCATCACCTCCCCTCCTCCCTTCCTGAGTTTTCTTTCTCTCTATCTTTGTCACACAGCTCTCTCTTCACTTCTCTGCCCAGCACTCTCTCTCTCTCTCTCTCTCAACCCTGTCCTCAGATGGCTTTTGGCCTACTTTCTGCAGCAGAGAGCTGTAGTGTGTGTGAGCCAAATCTCAGCATGGATTTACAGAGAGAGAGCGAGCGAGAGAGGGAGTGTTTCGAGAGGAGAGAGCGAGAGAGAGTGTATGAGAAAAAGAAAACACCTAAAATAAGATAGGAATCCAGCTTTGCTTTTTTGTAATTTGCTGCCTCTTTGCCTTTTACATTTTTGTACCTTTCTGTACAGATTTCACTAATTTCCAAGACGACGTAACACTATTTTTATAGGTGATGTGAGTTTCTCTAAATATATCCTGGTCAAATTATTTGTGATTATGGCGAACAATATATTCTGTAGTACCTGTGAGCTGCTTTCTATCGCCACATTTGATCATTTCTTCTTCAAGCTTTTTTTGATGTGGAACTTACTGGAATTGAGTCTGCACTCCCATATTTGACTAAATTAGGAGATACATGCTTTCTGTAACAGGCAGGACAGAGTTGCTTTGTTTTAGCCTTAGAATGTGTGATTACAACTCATTTCACATGTAAATCCTATAAAACAATATTTCACATTATGTATAACATTGTTAGGTTCTTGGCACACATATCATCCCTGTGTGGGTTCATATTGGTCGTCCTAGTTACCTGTAATCACGACACTTTGGTTTCAGTTTTCGGTTGGCTTTCATTAGTTTGAAAATCCCATTTATTTCCACTGTGGTCTTTGTCATTTTTTTTTTTCAAAAAGTAATTTTACCTGTGTACAATTATCAGTAAAGAGAGTGAGAAAGAGAGTCACACACAGGGGGCAACTATACCCAGAAGATGACTGTTAAGACTGTTAATGGGGTCATGTTGAGGTGAGACCGTTGGGAAATTGAAGTGTTGTAGCAAAGTGAAATATTGCTGCAATACAATATATATTTTCACTATATTCTAGTATATCTTCAGACTAAACTTGATAGACCAAATAGTCAATTGGGCATGTTCTGCAGCATGATATAAAAATGTAGTAATCATGATATTTCCTTTTTTACAACTTAGTATGTGATCAATTTAAATTATTGAAATAAATTCAAAATTAAATCAAACTATTTTAATTAAATATGCATGAACTTTCTGGTCAGTGATGAGAACAGAGGCACCAAAATCATCCATGTGTCCCTGGTTGATCGTTGGCTCCGGTGCTCCATGCTAACAATTCAGTGTACAGTGTGTTGAGTGATTGTAGGCTTCATGCTAACACTTTAGCATACAGTTGAGTGATAATAGGCAATTAGCTTTATCTCAAAAGTGGAAAAATTAGAACTGTCTAAAGCTAATTGGTAGGTAATCTTAACTGATATGCAGCTGAGTCTCATATTGGTAAAACTTGGTAATTAAAACACAAAATATGATACAAAAATAACATACTGTTTTGAACTAGCAGGGACTACATTCACTGTTTCCATAGGAAGTGAAGGTGGTGGGCAATGGGAGACTGTACAGCTAAAAATCACTGAGCAGCGAATGAATATGTGGTTGCTCACCTGAAATAGTTCCAAAAATAAACGTGGTTACATCAGCAATATTGAGTTGATAATGTTTAATTTTAAAAATGTCTGAATCTACAGGCCACATTATGAAACCCACTAACAACTTTTTATTACTAAAGTCTTCTTACTTTGGATGTGAGAACACTGGTGTCCCACTATCACTCAACAGTGTGTGATGAAAAGAAACATTTACCCTAAAACAGCTAGTGGCATAACTTGCATTTCTGGGTCCATTTTGTTGATTGGTGTTTGGAGATATTTCCAGCACAAGCTACAAAGGAGTTTAATATGAGAAAATTTTCAGTGATTTAAAACATCAACAGTAAACAGCAGGTTTTGGTGTCAGTCCCTCAGAATCAAAGAGCGAGGGCTTCTTTCTAGAGTCACCATTAGCACCAACGTTCAACAATCATACAGGGAGAAATCCATCGTAGAAGAGGAGAGAGACCAATTTCTCCACCATCAGTAGCCTCAGTAGACCAGAATGCAACACAGCTGCAAGACATGTTGTGTTTTGAGTAAGGGGCACAACTCTCGTTTTTTCCCGACCAGAAACTCTCACCCTCCTATTTGTTACTAAAGCTATCACTATCACTATCGCTATTGTTATTGCTCTCTCCACCAACACATAAAACCAATGGCTGGTCAAGTCAAGTTCTCTGGGGGACGCCGAATGTATTAGTACTAGGGAGGTTGAGGGAAACAAAAAGGTAAATTACAATGCTTCATCACAAAATAACTCCTGGAATGCATTGAATCATCACAGATTGATGATATATAACAGTAGATCGAAGAGGATCTGAGGGTGGATCTTTCCTTTAAGTGTTAGCATGCAGCTAACCCCTCAACATAGTAAATGCTAAAGTGTTAGCATGGAACCTACTATCACTCAACATAGTGTACGCTAAACTGTTAGCATGGAGCCCACTATCACTCAACATAGTGTACGCTAAAGTGTTAGCATGGAGCTAATATCACTCAACACAGTGTACGCTAAACTGTTAGCATGGAGCCCACTATCACTCAACACAGTGTACGCTAAAGTGTTAGCATGGAGCCCACTATCACTCAACATAGTGTACGCTAAACTGTTAGCATGGAGCCTTGGTGAATTCCTTTGAACCCTTGAAATGATAACACAAAAAGCAGAAATTAGCATAATACATTTTTTATTAGCATAAAGTGCTTCTGTGTAAATCAGCACAAACACATTTATTTTCTGTTTTGTCAACTTTGCTTCACAAAGTGTTGCACAAGTGTAGATGCCTTCTAGCATCTCAGCATTGAAGCCACATTGAGACGACACTATGAAGAAACAAAGATGCTATTTGTGCTGTCAGGGTGTCTGTGTGTGTGTGTGTGTGTGTGTTTGTCTGCTTGCAGTCACACACTACAGCAATACAGCCATGCCCATTGTGTGGCCTGGTGAAGATGTCCTGTTCGTCAGAAAAGTGTGTGTGTGTGTGTGTGTGTGTGTGTGTGTGTGTGTGTGTGTGTGTGTGAGGGGGCAGTTGAAACTTGTTTCTTGCATGGCTGAGGGGGTTCAGTGGGGTTGACATAACCCTCTCGTACATTGGCCGTCCCTCGACATGTCGTGGCCTGGTCTTATATGCTGTAAGAGAGCGAGAGAGAGATTTACAGACTGTTCCAGAAACTACCAGGTATCTACATCAGTAGACCACACACACACACACACACACACACACACACACACATCCATCCTTTGAAGTCTCACACTAGAGCGATGCACCAGAGTGATACTATTTCTTTCTTACTTTAAGTTGCTCTGGATAAGAGCATCATCTAAATGTGTAAAATCTAAATGTAAATGTAGCTTTTAATTCTCTTCAATTGAGAAAAGACCGCAAAAAACATGAAATCCAATAAAAGATCTGTTGGTGCAAAACATTCTGTTGACACATAAAACATTTATGAATATCTCTGCATACCTTACATAGAAAGGATATTGACAGGATTTAGTCCAGTATTCATGCAATTACCGTTGATTATTGTCATTATTGTAGCATTCAAACCCTTCCGACAAAAAGCCGTACAGTATGAACCTAGTTATTTTCAGATGAAAGACATTTTTAAATATCATTAGCTAAAAACTGTGTATTCATATTGAAGGGCAGTAGTGATACATAACATTCCTGCTCCAAATGATACGGAGTAACAACTGCAAATGTGTTGATTGCAGAGAAAATATCAGAAGAGACTTATTGTCAGCTGTCTGAAGGCTTTATTTATGTACATTTACTGGCCGGTGTCTTTGTGGTTAGCAGAGAGAATGTTGCATCAGGACTTGGCAGGTCCACAGAAACAAAAATACTTAGTCTCCTAGAAACAAATTCAAGGTTTCACGATGTAAAAAAGAAATACCTCCAAAGATATAATATAGAACACGTCTAATGGCATTTGCATGCTTAAGAGAAATATCACAACACACTGAGAGCTTCTCTTAATAAGCATGACACTTGAATGAATAGGCAATCATGTGAAATGGCAGCATCAAGGCTTTATTTAGATGCATGTCCAGCATGGAGATGTTTTTATTCAACTGTAAAGAGACTCTTTATCTCACTAACAGGCTTTGGCACAAACACCACAGTTTGGACTTAATGTACTTCTCTCACATCTCTTGCTATACGCATTACCGGGTACAATAAGTGTTGTGATGATCACGATGTAGTGGTAAATATAAAGGAGGGTAAACTATGACCTTATATTTTTAGAAAAGCCTTGATTTATGCTTTTCACGCTTGTAAGCCCCTATCTTCATATAAATGGCAAACTGGGTTTAAGTGGGTTTACCCTACTTTACATTCCTGGGAAAGGTTCCTGGTCTGTACACACCAATAACATAAATTGCATTTCATTGGATACATTTTATTAAATGGCCATGCATAAAGAAAAAAATAAACGTTTCTTTATAATATGATATTAAAAAAAAAAAGTCTGAGCTGAACAATGTATCATGATGTCACTTACAACCATAATATACAGTAATATTACTTAAAATAACTAGATAACAAAATTCACAAACCAGTACTGATTATGATAGGAAACTTTATTTGGATATCATTTTTTAAACAACATTTACAAAGTGTATTGAACGTTAAAAAGCATAACAAGCATAAATCAACAGGGACATATGAACAACATGGACAGAAAAAAAAAGAAGAGCAGAGAGCAGATCAATAAAACAGTCACAGAAAAACAAAGCACATTTGGAGAAGTGACTTAAAAGATGATGGTGATTTGACTGGTCTAAGCTGCTTGGGCAGGTCAGCACAGGTCAGGCAGCCATGGATATCACAATGTCATGCTAAAACACAAACTCATCATCTGTTTTATCCTCTAAATCCTTAACATAAAGGAAGAAATAACTACTGTAGCTTTGCCTAAATTTGCTCTGCCATTCATTATCATGTCAGATATCATGAGTCTTGTATCATGAACCCAGTGTTGGATATCACAGTGTAAACTGAACAAGACCAACCCTTACATCCCTACAGTGAAATAACATAAACAGTATTGAACTCAGAATGCATATTTAGGAAGCATGGTTTGATTGTACAGGTAAAAAAAAAAATGCAAAAATGTAAAACAACAAAAAAACATCAATTTGGCAGAAAAAAAAATCTCATTTTGTATTTCATAAAGATTCTGGTGATGTTAGCTATGTGAGAGATTTGCAAAAGAGAGAAAGAAAAAGACTTAAAAGACTTAGAAACACATAGAGAGTAGGAACAGCAAAATGTTTAGAGTACATAGAGTGCACCAAAAAGCTGGTTATATTAGATGCGTGTATGTAAATGAACTACCTCCTTTTAAAAAAAAAACTCAGCTACACTAAAACAAAGTATTACAGATGCAGTTTTGTAAGATTTTAAGTGTCATAATGAATAAAAAAATAAGTCCACATAAATCAAGACTGATGCAGCTCCTGGGTGAAAAGCCCATCATCCTAAACTGGACTAGCAATACAGTGCCTCAAAAACGTGCTGTCTCAGTTGAAAAACTAAAAGAAAGTGTCTTGAAAGCCCCGACAAAATCAAATCTCTGTGCCCAGATGGACGTACAATAGCTGATTGCATTTGCACAACTTGCTTGTATCAAGGCTGTTCAGGCAGACAATTATCAGAATTGTTGAGCGGAGCCAACATGCCCATGAACTCTTTCCTTCAAACTTCTAAACCACGTTTTCTACAGCTTTGGTTGACGTGGCAGTAAAGCGTTAAATGTCGATTCATCCGGGGATTTCCAGCCTCTCTTTAAATCCGACCTGACCTGCGGCAGGACAACACTGACACCGAGGCCTGCAGGGGAAGAAGGGATTGTCTCTGCCTCGGCCCTTAGTCATCAATACATGGGCTTTTATTTCATTATGCGCTGCAAATAAAGACAAAGTGAACAGTTTTAGAAAGGAGGCATATGCAAGTACATGCGTTTTGTGTGTGTGTGTGTGTGTGTGTGTGTGTGTGTGACTGTTGACACGCTGTTGGTGACATTAGTCTCTTTCAGATTAATGAGGTTAGTGTGTAGTCTGGTTAATCTGCTAGTGTGATGTGGCTGCGTATAATCCCCAAACTCCTTTAAACTGGCCTTAGCCTGGGAGTCAGGGAGGACACACACACACACACACACACACACACACACACACACTCAGGTGCAGACAAATCATGCTGAAAACGAACCCATCAGCCCCAACCAGTACATTTAATACTGCCCAGATTGCAGACAAAACAGCATACAGTTTGGCAGCGGATATTCCGCACACATGGACTGAATGCATTTGAAATACCGGACAAGAAAACAATGAAAGTACTGGATCTGCCCCAAAATCCTGAAGCTCTGAAAGTCGGCCAAGCTACAGTACCGAGAAGCACCTCAACTATTTCAGCTATGTGACATGTAAATACGCCCCAGGTGTGCAACGCCAAGCAAAACCAAACATTTCAAATGACCTCCAGGTTCATTTTCAAAGGCTCTCGAGTGTGTTAGGTAGTGGGCACCCGCCAGCGCGGGAGGGCCCACGTGGAGCAGCGACGCCATCTTGTTTTACCGACTGCCTGTAAGAGGTACCGGACCCCTCTGCAGTGGGAAGAACCACTAAACACATGCACGAGCACACACATGTCGGCAGAGAACAAGTGCATGCGCACGCACACACACACCCTGACCATCTCTTCAGCCTACAGTGTGATTATTGATGAGCCTGAGTGTGTTTCTCCTGCCTGCAGCCCCCGTGAAGGCTGTGTGTTCTAGGGAGTGGCAGGAAAAAACTGCAGAACGGTGACTGTAAACTCAACACCGCATGTCGGAGAGAAACCGCCGCTGCCGCCACAAAGTGGCGTCTAGGGCTAATCGCCAACCCGTCTGTCACGTTCCCCGGCGCTTCGTTCGGTTTCGTCGGACACCTCGCGTAGCGCGGAGTCAAACAATCGTCGCTCCGATCGGTAATTGAACTCGAAGTTTCATTTTGATCGGAAAAAAGGCTGATTTCTCAAACAGCTTTACAAGGCAGTTGCAGAACGTTAGGGCGTAACCCTGCAGCACCCGCGATGAGCCGACGCTGCTGTCGGTAGCCCCCCCCCCCCCCCCCCCACCCCCAATCAACATTCCCTCCACTCACACACACCTGAATGATCCCACAGTAAACTCACTCTCTTTTGTTCACTGTCCACATCAAGCCTACTACTGCATGCCCACTGCACCTCTTTCAGTCCACCTTAAGAAAGCTTAGGACCACTTTCAGAGGGCTCACATCCACCTTAAATGAGGCGTCAGCTAGCGCTTGTCGCCTGCCTGTCTGCCGTATCCCCATCCTCCCTATGTGCAGCCTGTATTCCTCCTCTCTCTCTCTCTCTGTCTAACTTCTTGCTATAGTGTGTCGGCTGGTATTAGGTTTCGACCGATACGGGGTAGACGATATTTTGTGCCGGTATTCTTCTAAATTTTTTTTGTCAGGTGTAAAAGCCTCTGAAACAACATTTAGACCATCATGGGACACTAAAACTCTCCACTGAAAGCCAGACTAATGACATTGTTAAATTCGTTAGCAGCTCCTTAAGGCAGGGTGATGCAGGTTTCATTGCAGGTTTTACAGACTGACACCTCTGAAGCTGTTGAGTAAAATGCTCCCACACGACACACTGGAATGGGACACCAAACTATAAGAATAACATTTTCATGGATACTTGCATGACATACTGTTGAATCCGTCCAAAATGTCGCATTAGAATCCGTTTAGGATAACAGCTTCCCATAGACAACCAGAGTAGTATCGATCAATAAATACGTAATCAAACAAACTGCATCATATCCATCACATCAGAAGGGAATGACACTTGCTATACTGGCAAAGCGACATATCGGTCTAACCCTAGCCGGTATATGCCCACCAGTCTGTCTGTCGTCCCCCATGCCTGTCTCCCTGCCTCAGCCATGGGGACAGAGTGTACAGACAGTGTGCAGTGCAGCCGAACAATGGAGAGCAAGCCTGTAGCCCCTCCATCCTCGCCGGCTAGACACTAGCTCGCTCCAGGTTACTGTTTGTTCACCGAGCTGAACAAATAAAAACGGATTGTCACAAAGAGACAGAAAAAGAGAGAGGAAGAGATTGTAGACAGAAGATGAGAGACAGGGTTCACCAAGGCATTACATAAGAAAATTGCTAAAGCAGCAGATTAGCAGCACTGAGGGGTTCAGGTTGAAAAATCCATATTAATTCATTAACCACGAGACAAAACCCCTGGAATCCACACACATAATACTTCACGACAGAGACATATCATCACATAATATCTAGTTGTTGTCAACGTAATAAATGCCACTGATGGAGGGAAAATGGATAAATGTAGGTTTGAAGGCTAAAAGTAACTGCTTGTGTTCAATCGGTCATGCTGGAGATCTCAAAGAGCAGCAGCAACACTACGTAGCTATCACTACTATGTCGTTCTTTTATTGCTTAACATAGATGAAGCTCCATTGTCAGCATGATTTGCTGAGACACGCTAGAATGCATCACCAGTGAGTAACATTAGCCATATTCTCTATTGCACATGCACACACAGCCATGCAATCTTCCATTGGATACGTACAAGCATGTCGTAAGAAAGTACATACGAACCTAACACATCCTGAAGCAAAGTCGATTTCAAACCAAGAAACAAAATGCCCCAAAACTTTCCAGGTTTCTCATTTGAACGAATGAAGCACCTTGCAAGCGGGCCACCCATGACCACCAGCACAGCAGACTAATGTCTAGCATAGAGCACAAGAGTGGATAGAGAGACATTTCCACAAGCTGAATTCTTAGCCCATGGAATTTAGCATCCATCTATATGAAGGTAGTATCTACAATGACGGATGATCACCGATATTCGCGCTATAGGCCGCATTAAAACTTAAGATATTAGCCACGGTTTGATGGACCCAAGTCAAATATCAATGAATCATCCTGGGGAGGAGAGCTGCTGCTAAGAAATGAAATAAGCTGCACGTGGATCTCAGGGGAGAGTTGGCCTTCCTAACTGGAAAGGTGTGAGGGAGGGAGATGCCGTAAGCTAAGCCTGAAACAGAAAGAAACTGCAAACCGCATGGCTTGCACTTAAGAAAGAAACCAACGCCACAAGGAGACGCGTGCCCCGAAGAGCCACCATATGCTACAATGCTACCACTACTAGCCGTTACTATATTGCTCTTCAAATTTAGCAAGTGTAATCCTTGTTACTATCGATGACGTGCGCTGCCATTCTCGTTGCAGCTAGAGACCAGAATCAAATCAATGGATATTCAAAACTATTATTCCTGAAAAGTGGGAATGTCTTCTAGGGGCAAAAAGCACCGGAGGTTATTTTCTGTCCTAGCTACCTTGCGAGTGTATGCTTGCTGCAACTTTTACATTTACATACATGTGTCCATGAGTGAGCGAGGTTTTGCATCGTTGAGGGTTCAATGAGGTCAAACACAAATGTACAGAGCTGTCATGGTCACGCTCTCCATGGTACTTTGTGTTGCTCTCAAGTCATACAGGTACATGGACACACAGCTTGAGAAAGAAAGGAATACCACACAGCATAGTCAGGGGCACTGACAGATGCTCCTTTATTGAGTAGTATCTACTAGCATACAGGCCCATGAAGAGGCTAATGCTATCACTGCAGCATTAGCATTATCTATGTCTGGCTACTGATGCTGCCCAGTTCTTTAGCTATTTCTTTATCGCCATTAGTTTTAGACAGTCAGTGGCTAAGAAAGACAATTGGCATTGGTGTTCCAATTACGGTTCGGCCCAATGTGGGTTTTTGAAGGTACCGATACCGATACTTCTAGACTGAAGCCGATATTTTATGTCGATATTCAACATCTTTTCTAACCCTAACCCTAACTCTAACCCAAACCCTTACATTTGACCATTTTTATGGTATTCACTGTTTCCCCCAGACTTTTATTCTGTTCAGGGTGGAAAAGCCTCTAAAACAGGATTTAGACAATGGGACACTAAAACTCTCCATTGAAACTTGTATTAAAAATGCAACATATTAATGCATACTTGTGAGGAATCTGATCAAAATGTTGCATTAGACTCAATTCATGTTAAGGGCTATCCATGTAATCAAACAAACTGCATCATAGCCATCATATCATAGGTTGACAACACTGACTGGCTAATATCTGTTTTTTAATAAAAGGCCAATAGTGGCCTGATATATTGGCAAACTGATATATCGGTCTAACCCTAGTTTCAGTGTCCAATGCTGTTACTGTATGTGAGGGTCTCTGTGGCTAAAGGATGATAGCTCAGTATGTTCTCTTCTTCCTGTCATCCATCCAATCATCCATCAGCACCCCCAACCCCCCCCCCCCCTTTCACCATCCCAAAGACGACTCAGCTGATTGTGCCTTCCTTTTTGTGTCAGATGACCCTCAAACTCACATTCCTGCCACCGCCACCCCAGACCCTGCACCAGTACGCACCAGTAAGTACGTCTAACTACCAGAACCATATTTCATCAAATGGTTGTGGTGCGTGGTGCAGTAGAGGGGTAAGAGAAAGACCAGATGACAGGCAACCTAGAGTAAGGCGTTGAGCCAAACTCAAACTCGTGACGCTGTGAGCGCAGGGCGACCACCTCAGCCCACTGCGCCATGGACTCCCCCCCCCCCACCCCCCACCCCCCATCGCCATTGTTGGAGGCAGGACGTACGGTAGACAGGGACGGCCGTGCATCCCTCTCAGCTCCCGAGAGCCTAACCCGTGGACATGAGAGCACAACGTCACAAGTTAGGGTCTCAGGGACGGGGAGAGACGCATCTTCACACGGACTACGCCTCTACCTCTTTTTACCTCTTCACCTCAGATCCTTTCATCCCTGTCTGTGTGTCTGGCTGTGTCTATCTCTTTGTGTTCGCAGCTTGTTGTTTCCTGACGATGACTCATGGATTAAAGGTAACGTCGCTCCCAGTGAATACTATCTCCCAGCCACCGTTCGCAAGCGAGAAAACCTTAATGTTCAGGACGCCCTCTTATGTCAAATTAGAACCCGAAGCATCTGAGCATCGCTGGCGCTCGCATACAGAGCGAGCGACGCCTGTTATAGATGGTGTCTACATCAAACACACACACACACACACACACACAAGCACGCACACAGGCTCCACTCCCGAATCGTGCGTATTAATTGCGCCCTCTCATTGCAACCTTCGCTTCCACCCTATGTGTTAGCGAGCATACAACAAGTGCAAGCCTCAACCAGACACAACATTGGCCAGCCCCCCCCCAATCCCCCCCACCCCTCCTCTCTTTCTCTCTCTCTCTATTTCTCCCTCGCCCCCTCCCCCACCCCGGCTGAACAATACAGCACTTTGAAAAATGCCTCCTGCCATCAGGTATAGAGCCTTCTGCTGTACAGTGCGTGCTGGCCAGCCGCTCGCGGATCTGCCCATCGTCTCGGCAAAATCAAAATCAACCGATGATTAGTAATGATCGCTGTAGGCAATGAGACAAAAGCCCGCGTGGGTGCATTACAGCATCGATTACAGCATCGAAATTTGAATCTATGACCGCACAGCGTCAAACAATCCCTTCTAACATAATGTAACAATACGGACATGCGTGTTCGCCGCACTGTCATGCGAGTCCTGCGCTGTGAATAAAACGATATATCCGTATCATACACTGCATGCTACATCATACCGGTGCACATCCTGTTCAGCATGTGCCTGAATCCTCCGGAGAGGCTGCATAGAGAAAGACAAGCCAGATAACAAGAGTCTACGGCTCCTTGATGCTACCATGGTGGTCTAAAGGTTAGGAAACAGATGGGGGAACTAAGAGGGAGCGGAGAGGAAGAGCATTCGTTCATATCGACTCACCCCCCCCCACCGGGTTTGATCCCGGACCAGGATGCCCATGTTCGTTGTTCTTCTACCTCGCTGCCTGCTCAGGGAGGGGGGGGGAGAAAAAAAAAAGGAGACAAGAGACAGAGAGAAAGAGAAAAGCTCAGATTTAAACTTACAGTACGCCAACAAGATTCCGGTTATGATAGAAGGTTTTTTTTTTTTTCATTTTCTTTTTTTTTTTTTTCTTTTTTTTTTTTTACAGTTGGTTCACAAAGGGAGAAAAAGCGACACGAGGAAGAGAGAGCTGACCGGCGGTGCGTCCCAACGAGCCGCTCGGAGTCCAGCGACGAGCCGGACGAGGGAGCGAAAAGAGGAACGACGGACGGAAACGAGAAAAGCGAGGCATGAGGATGGGTGGTAGGACTGAGCCGGAATGAACCATGTGCACTCTCTCTCCCTCTCTCTCTCTCTTTCCCTCTCTCTCTCTCTCTCTCTTGCTCTCTTTCTCTCTCTCTCTCTCGCACACACACACAGCAAGAGTGAGCAGTCTAGGGTGGCGGGGGGGGGGGGAGTGGGGGGGGCGGAGGGGGAGTGTGGGGACGGCGAGACGATTCCTTTTCCCAGAAAACGAAACGCTGAAAGGAAGTGATAATTAAAGGATGGAGAGAGCAGGTAGACGGAGGGAGAGAGAGAGAGAGAGAGGGGGAGAGAGCGATAAAATAAAGAGAGCGAGCATCGAATGAACAGAAGCGGTGCTTGCAATGCAGCCAGGGCCACAGTGCCAGTGAAGCATACCAGTCTGCTGCCTCACTGAAGAGAGAAAAAGGGGGGGGGGGGGATCACACACACACACACACACACACATCACATACACACACACACACATGCATCGCATACACAAAACATTCACACACTCATTCCCTTTCCTCGCTATTCCCCAGCATTATGCATTATGCTTCTACTTACTTTGTATCCAAACCTCCAGGTCCAGGGCAGGTTGGAGGAAAAAAGAAAAAAAGAAAACGCAACGATCCGACACACACACACGCACGCACACACACATACACACACACACGCACACAAAAACCAAATCCGAGTTAAAGGACAAAACGAATGAGTTCACGCCTGCTGATCTGTTGTCTTGCATCGCTTTCTTTCCCCCCTCGCCCTTTCCCTCACATTGTTTTCTCTCTCTCTCTCTCCCTCTCTCTCTCTCTGTCTTTCTCTCAATCACATGCAGAGTTGGAAAGGAGGGAAGACAGGAAAAAACCATAGAGCTCCAGCAACCAAACCCCCCTCCACCACCACCACCACCACCGCCGTTCATTCTCTACCTCTCTCTCTTTCTTACTCTCTCTTCTTCTTAATCTCTTTCTCTTGACTCTTTTTGACTCTTGTCTTTCTCTCCCCTTTGTGCATCCGTGTTGATCGGCAGGAGGAAGAAAAAACAAAAAAAACGAGCGCTTTAAACAAAAAAAAGGAGAAGGGGAGAAATATCATCCATTAATTTGCCTCACAGCTGTAATCGCTTACAGCCAGAGGCCCACTTTTCCTCTGTATCAGCCGAGAGAGAGAGCGAGAGAGAGAGAGAGAGAGAGAGAGAGAGCGAGAGAGAGAGGGGTGAGGGGTGGAGGGAGGGAGGCAGAGGAGGCAGAGAGAAAGTAGTCCTCCTTTCGTTGCTTTTTCCACCTTGCCATCGATGTTTCATCTCCGTCCGTTTTCCCCCATCGAACAAATCCTCTGTTTTCTTCTGCATGCATGAAAAATCCACTTTTCCAATCTTGCACTGTCTCTCTCTCTCTCTCTGCTTCTCTCTTTCTTTCTTTCTGCCTTTCCCTCACTCTCTCACTCGCTGCCTCACACATGCCCGACATCATTAACATTATCCTTCAAAAAGAGAACGAGGGAGTGAGAGAGAGAGAGACAGACGAGAGAGAGAGAGAGAGAGAGAGAGAGAGAGAGAGAAGGGGCCATAGAAACATTGCTACATGATGTGCTTTGGCTTATAGAGGCTACATTTAATCTCCACTGGCTCCCCCAGGCTTTGGTATGGAGAGAGAGTGAGAGAGAGTGAGCGAGAGAGAGAGAGAGAGAGAGAGAGAGAGGGAGGGAGGAAGGAGAGAAAGAGGAGAGATGATGGGGGGAGGGACAGATGGAGCAGAGAAGGAGAGTGACGACGTACAACCTACTGTAGGCTCAAATCAGCGACGGGCCCATAGAGACTAGAGGGGGGGAAAAAAATCCCCTAGACCACACTGCCCTCTTGCTTTTCTTCTGCTCTCTCCCTCTCTCCCTCTCTCTCGCTCTCCCTCCCTCTCCGACTGATCGACCGACTGTGTCTGCCCCCAACTAATCTCCAATCCTCTTTGACTGCTGTCTGGCAGACGGCGCATTGTGCTGTTTCTATCTCTATACAGCTCCAGTTGCCAGAGAAATCCATGCATCTGGATCTACAACACACTCCCCCCCTTTCTCTCTCTCTCTCTCTCCCTCTCTCTCTGGCTGAAAAACACTGACGCTACCACTTTTAAAATT